>NC_035444.2:17796623-17946007 GCF_002127325.2 Helianthus annuus | reverse complement strand
GATCCTTGTACTCAGCTCATTATCATCCAAAGTTGTAACTATTTTTCTTATATTGAAGTTTGGTGATCGGTAGTTTGCCATCACCCGAGGTTTTTTATGCCGGAGATCATACATTGATCAAGGGCTTTTTCCTCGTATAAATCATTGTGTCTTTGCATATTTCACATTGAAGTGATCCTTTACTTTTTCTACAAACCAAGCATCATACCCCATTTACATAAAGTTTGGTTGCATTATCCTTGTGTGATTTTTGACCAAAACAGTTTGGCGCCCACCGTGGGGCAATTGGTGCTTCATTCATAAGAAACTTTATGTTCGAAATCATTTCAAAGAATTACATGGCTTCATCATTGAAAAACATGTCCACGGCGATGTCAGCAGTCACCTCGTCTCAGAACACTCTGCCTCCTCCACCGGCAGGATCCCAGAAGAATGCTGAGAAGAGACAAACTCCTACTAACTCTAAACCTCCATCTTCTTCTGCTATGAATTCTTGTATTCCCAGTACTAGTGATGTATTTACTTTGATTTTGCAGATGAAGGATCGTATGCAGCGGCAGGATGAAACTAATGAAAGGATCCTCAGGGAAATTGGAGATCTCAAAAGACAAAGGAGAATGGCAGAGGATCATTCCCCACTGATGCCCAAATCCTTGAGCTTTGATACTCCAATGATCACTTCTCAGCCATCGGAAATTCCAGACGTGCAAATTATGGGAGAATCAAGAGGATTGCACTTCGGATCAACAGCAATGACTCAGACATCAGGCTCACACTTTCAGCCGGCAGGATCCTATCCCCAGCATATGGGATCCTTCATGAAATCAGGAGCCTACCCGGGAGCGCAACAGTTTCAAGGATCCTACTTTGTTCCAGGATCATCCCAGGTTCAAGGATCCTCCTTCGTTCCAGGATCATCCCAGGTTCAAGGATCCTCCTTCATTCCAGGATCATCTCAGCTTGATGTTCTGAAGAAAATGGGTATTCCAGAATCAGACATCACACCAAGATCCTCCGTGCTTGTAGGATTCAGTGGAGAAACGAAGAAAACTCTGGGGGACATCAAACTCCCAATCTACGTGGAAGGATTACATAATTATCAAAAATTTTGTGTTATTGACTGTTTATCTTGTTGCAATGTTATCCTTGGCAGGCCCTGGATACATGATATGAAAGCAGTCCCATCCACCTATCATCAATGTGTGAAACTCCCTAGCCCCTGGGGGATAATCAAGATCGACAGTGATCAGCAGGAGGCTAAGGATTGTTATACCTCATCCATGAAGCCAACCTCGAAACCAAGGGAGCAATAGCAATTACAGTATCCTCCGAGGAATGTCTTGGAGGCAAGGGAACAAGATGTGGACGAAATCCTCTTGGATCCTAATGATCCCGAATCAAAAATCTATGTCGGATCAGGGATCCTTGGAAAGATGAAAGAAGACTTAATATCCTTCCTCAAAAGAAGGAAATCTACCTTTGCTTGGAAACATGAAGATATGACAGGTATATCTAAGGATATTATTACTCACAAACTTGGCATTGACAGGTCTATCAAACCAATCCATCAAAAAAGGAGGAAGTTTGCACCAGAAAGGAATGCCATTGTCCAAGAAGAAGTAGAGAGACTACTTCGAGCAGGTATGATCAGAGAGGTAAAGTATCCAAAATGGTTAGCCAATGTGGTCGTTGTCCAAAAGAAAAACGGAAAGTGGAGGGTATGTGTCGATTTCACTGATCTGAATAAGGCATGTCCCAAGGATCCTTTCCCATTACCCCACATTGACTCCATGGTGGATGCAACAGCGGGGCATGAACTGTTGACCTTTATGGATGCATCATCTGGATTCCAACAAATTCAGATGGAACCATCTGACCAAGAGGATACAGCCTTTATGACCCCAACAGGTTTGTATTGTTATATTGCCATGCCTTTTGGATTAAGAAATGCAGGTGCAACATATCAAAGGCTGGTGAATATGATGTTCAAAGATCAAATTGGACAAACTATGGAAGTATACATAGATGATATGGTAGTCAAATCAAAGAAAGCTGAGGATCACCTAAGGGATTTGGAAGAAGCATTTGATATCCTTGACAATTATAACATGAAGCTTAATCCTTCAAAATGCCACTTTGGCGTTAAGGCAGGTAAATTCCTAGGATATATGGTAACTCAGAGGGGCATTGAAGCAAGTCCGGAGCAAATTAAAGCACTAGTGAACATCAAGTCCCCTGCCAATGCTAAGGATGTGCAAAGGCTAACAGGCAGGATAGCAGCTCTGAACAGGTTCATATCAAAATCCTCAGAAAAATGTAAAGAATTTTACGATATCCTAAGGAAGAACAAGAAGTTTGAATGGACTGAGAAACATGAGAATGCTTTACAAGCCCTTAAAGAATATATGTCCTCAGCACCAGCATTAACAAAGCCCGAAAAAGGAGACGTGTTATCCTTATATTTGGCGGTATCCTCAACCGCTGTAAGTGCTGTCCTTGTTAAGGATCATGAAGGTACACAATATCCTATCTACTATGTAAGTAAGAGTTTACTTGATGCCGAATCCAGGTACTCACACCTCGAAAAACTTATTCTTGCATTAATCATGGCATCAACTAAGTTAAGGCATTATTTTGAAACCCATACTATTGTTGTTAGAACTAACTTTCCAATTAAGAATGTCCTCAGGAAACCAGAGATGTCAGGAAGAATGGCCAAGTGGGCAGTAAAGCTTAGTGCCCATGATATAAGATATGAGCCAAGAACAGCCATTAAATCCCAAGCATTAGCTGACTTTGTGGCTGATTTCAGTAGTGATCTACAAAAAGAAGCAGAATTGGAAGTCCAGCAGCTGGATGAGACCAAGGATCCTTGGATACTACACACTGATGGATCCTCAAATGTCAAGGGCACAGGGCTCGGGATACTACTAAAATCGCCACAGGGGGACATAATACCCCACTCCATAGCCTGTGAGTTCCAAGCAACTAACAATGAGGCTGAATATGAAGCCTTAATTACTGGCTTACAAATTGCTAAGGATATGGGGGTAAAGTATCTTAAAGTATATGTAGACTCATTATTGATCACCAATCACTTTAATGGATCCTATGCTGTTAAAGGTGAAAAACTAACCAAATATTTAGAGATAGTCAAGGAATTGGCACTCTCTTTTGTCTCTTTCAGCTTAACACAGGTACCAAGGGAGGATAACACGGAAGCTGATGCATTGGCCAACTTAGGATCATCCTTAAAGATTCCAGAAGATATAAGTATCCCTATCATCCATATCCTGGCTCCTGCTATTGAAAATCAGGTAGCCATGGAAATAGAAGAGGATACCGCAGTAATCCCTAGTGAGGAAGCTCAATCTTATGCAGGATCATGGATCTCACCAATCATAAGATACTTGCAATACGGGGAGATTCCGATGGGAGAAAATCCTAGAGCCTTCAGGATTAAGGTATCTCAATTCACAATCTTAAATAATGTGCTATATAAACGATCTCTTGCAGGACCATATTTGAGATGTATCGAGGATCCTGAAATTGAAGAAGTGTTGAGAGACTTCCATGAAGGAGATTGTGGAAACCACACTGGGGGCAGGGCATTGTTCTCAAGGATCCTTAGAACAGGATACTACTGGCCAACCATGAAAAGGGATGCTGTAGAATATGCTAGGAAATGTGATCCTTGTCAAAGACACAGCAATATCCTTCATCAACCAGCTGAATTGCTACACCCCATACCATCCTCTTGGCCATTCATGAGATGGGGGATGGATATAGTTGGCAAGCTCCCTAAAGCACCTGGTGGAAAAGTATTTATGTTTGCCATGACTGACTACTTCTCTAAGTGGATAGAAGCTGAAGCTTTTGCTCAAGTCAGAGAAAAAGAAGTTATATCCTTTATCAAAAGAAACATTATAACTAGATTTGGCATTCCCTCTGAAATTGTATGTGATAATGGTTCCCAATTCATTGGAAGCAGAACTACTAACTTTTGTGACAGTTGGGGAATCAGGATGATAACATCAACACCGGTTCATCCACAAGCCAATGGCCAAGCAGAATCATCCAACAAGATCATCATCAACAATCTGAAGAAGAAGCTAGGATCCAAGAAGGGAAAATGGGCAGAGGAGTTACCTTATGTGCTATGGGCTGACAGGACAACTCCCAAGAATGCCACTGGTCAAACACCTTTTTCTTTAGTATTTGGGGCAGAAGCAGTGATCCCAACAGAGATGGTGATCCCAACCGCTAGAACAAGTGCTCGTGATCCTAAAGAGAATGCTACAATCCTGGCTCAGGATTTGGATACTATTGAGGAAATCAGGGACCTGGCTAGGATAAGGATGGCAAGCTACCAACAAAGAATGGCTGGTGCTTACAACAAAAATGTTAGGATAAGGAAGTTTCAAGTCGGAGATATGGTGTTGAGAAAAGCATTCCAAAACACTATTAATCCTGCTGACGGGAAGTTAGCACCAAAGTGGGAAGGCCCTTACTTGATTGAAGCTGAAGCAGGAAAGGGGGCATACAGATTGCTAACCATGGAAGGAAACTTATTACCAAGAGCCTGGAATGCTGTTCACTTAAAGAGATACTTTATGTGAACGTGATCCTTCAAGCATGTGATCCTTACATTGAAGCATCCTCAAAGGATCCCGGTGATGTCAGTGATCCTTACTCTGGTAATATCCTTATCTTAAAACTATTACATTTCCTTACTTTTTACCAAAGGATAAGGATCCTGTATCCTTCATCCTCTTCTCACGAACCATTTGAGTTATGATAGTTCAGGTATCTACAGCATATCGTCAAAGATCTTCAAAAGCAACGCAGATCCTTGGGTCCAACCCCAGTTATCCTTGGGATTATCCCCAGTTTCCGCCAGCAGCGCACGATGATCCTGATATAGTTCACGTCTTTGGGACCAGTACCCACTTCCGGGGCTGACAACCTCATCGTACTGGCTATACCCAGGATCCTACGTATAATGGTAGACGTACCATACATCCGTTCATAAGGTTTCTAGCGTTTTCACGTTAGCTAAGGTTTTGACATTTTCATGTCACTAAGTTTGGATAGTCGCCAGTAAGGGCCATACTCCAGTTTACATACGATCCTTTGGGCTTGTCCCCAGTTATCCTTCGGGCTTGTCCCCAGTTATCCTTTGGGCTTGTCCCCAGTGATCCTTTGGGATCATCCCCAGTTATCCTTTGGGCTTGTCCCTAGTGATCCTTTGGGACCATCCCCAGTTATCCTTTGGGCATGTCCCCAGCTACTAATTTATCTTTTACATTGGCTTAGTCCCAAGATATGTTCCATTTTTCAGGTTCTCGAAGTTAAACAAATAAGGATCCTTAATCCTTATTATCCATTAAAATTTCACTTATGGTTATCTTGATTAAAGGTTAGGATCCTAACTTGGATCCTCAGGTATGATCCTTGACTATTTTGATTATACTAAACAACCCCTACACTTTGACAACTAAAACTATGATCCTTGAAAGTTTTCAACGATAGGATATTTGATCTAGGATCATATCCTAAATTTATTAAACATGGTTTGCTCAACTCTTGTTACTCTAACAAATATGTTTCTAAAAACTGGGAAATAAGAAGATAAATAAAGGATAACAACACGAGATAAGCCAGAAAGATTAGAGTTATATTATTAACAAAAGGATCTTAAACCCTTTCAAAAAGTTGTCAAAATTGCCAACCCACATTTCTACCAGCAAAACGTGGCCCGTCCACATGGGTTGGCAAAGGGTGTCCATTGTCTATGCGGTCTTAGCAGGTGCAGGAAATTAAAGGCGACAGGATCACAAAGGCTTCATCCCCCAAACAGAGGATCCCTCCACCATTTGCAATCCTACCTATTGTTCAAAGGATCCAGGATCATTAACCCTAAAAACTATTGTTCAAAGTACAAACCATAAAATTATTTCAAATATCACAACCACTACCAAACTCAAAAAATTGGGCTCCGGCCTAGTCTCAAAATATCCATCATTGCCCAATCCTGTAGCTCAAACCTTCGCTGCTTCATCACCACCGGCTCCACTAGCTTCTCCACCCTGATCCTTGCCAGCATCACCACCCTCCAGCATTGGGATATCCTCAGCATCATCGTCATCCTCCAACTCTGCTAGCCTTGCCTTCCAACCTTCCACGTCCCATGTGCCTTTGTCAAAGGAAGGATCCTGAGCCTCCGCAGCCATCCGCAGCTGGATCTTATACATAGTTATCGCAGCAGAGACCTTAGCATCCTGGGTGATGTCACGCTTCTCGTAGTCAAAGCTGATCAGTTCTTTGACAGCTTTATCCTTGGTAGACCGGAGCTCCTTCTCAAGATCAGCTATCTTGAGATCCTTCAGCACACCCATCTGTTGAAGGTCGGCAATCTGGCGGTCTTGATCTTCAACGTGATTAACATAAGTCTCTATTTCGGTAAATCTCTGCAAGAAAGACAGGATATGACGTCAGACACAGGTGATCCTCAAAACCATCAGGATAACCAACAGGGGCAATGATCCTTACCTCATTGACATAGTCGAGAAACTGTTGGCGGATCAGGGGAAATCCTTGGAGATCCTCAGAAGTCTTTCTCTTCTTCCCCTTACCCCTAACAGGTGCTTTAGGGGCCGAAGCAGAGGGACTGGCAACAGAAGTCTTCTTTCTTGAAGACTTGACATTGGCAAGTTCATCAATCCCGAACTTGGAAGCAGACTTGGCAGACTTAGCAGGTTTCCCAGCGCCTACACAATCAAAACAAGATAAGTTCCCTTACTAACTAAACAGTCTTACATATAACTTACTTTTTAATAAGGATACTTACTTGACATAGTGGCAGATGCGGAGGATACTTCTTGTGAATCTTGGACGGTGACTTGAAAACTTCTGATTTCAGGATCAAGCTTCTTGAAAGCTAAGACCCTCTCTCTGGCAGCAGGGGTTAACTTGAGATGAGCAATGGAGATAGCTGCACAATAAACAAAAAACAAAGAAAGACATTAGTGATCCTCATCATAAGAGACAAGTCTGATGGTGATCCTTCCAGGATCCTATATCCTACCATGGGTGGCCCACTCCTTGGGCAGATCCTTCCCATTAGGGAGGGTATCCCTCCTCACAAAGAAGAAACGACGCTTCCAGTTTGTATCATTTTTGGTAACCTTTAAAACAGGGTGATCCTCCCCGGCCTTCCGTTTCAGCAAGTATCGATGAGAACCAAACGTGGTAAGATCATAAAGCTCGGCCAGCTCTGCCATCCCTAAATCAATCCCCTCCTGCTCGATGATCCTCTCGAAGGTATACAAGACCCTCCAGATCATCGGCATAGCTTGGATATAAGATATGCCGGTCAAAGAAAAGAAAGATTGGGTGAAGGCCGGAAAAGGATACGAATATCCTATGGTAAACGGAGTTGCAGGAAAGACCACCCAGGCGTCTGAAACAAAGTCACTCAAAGCAGTGGATGTGAAGGATTTGAAAACAGCATCCGCCGGAAAGCAATGACGAATCCTATCTACATGAGCATCGGTAAAGCAGCATCTCTCCGTAGGAGAGTCCTTAATGATCCCTTGGCTTTTCAGGGGACTACTCTTCTCGTGATCCTTATGGGGAGAATTTCGGAGCAACATACTTGTGGCGAAACAAAAACAGAGCAAGAGCAGAAAAAAACAGAGCAGGAAAAGGAAGAAAGAAAGAGAATACCTGATCAATCTTCGGTGGAGATTATAAAGGGAGTATATCCTGAATTTAAATGCAAATCGATCCTTACCCTATCTCCTATTTATAATCATGATTTGCAGGGATGTCACTTCAGTGACGTAATGATCGCAACGGCTGGTCCGGTTATAACGGCTAGTTACCCGAGTTGTCCGTTGAAGATAAGATCAGAACAAAATATAACTCATTTATTTACAAAATCACTCCTTATATTTTGGGGGCAATTGTTAGGGCTGGATTTTTACAATACATGATCCTCACATGTGATCCTAACCAGTGATCCTTGTTTCTTTGGCAGATAGTGATCCTCAGCAGAGTTCCAGGATCAGGATCACGGACCATCATAGGATCCTCATGCTAACAGTTGCTTTCGTTGAATTTAATGTTGTTTTGCAGGACATCTAGCAGGATCCGCTCTTAAGCATCACAATTAAAGGACACGTCTTTACAACTATGGCATGTGCTTAATCGGAGATGGACGTTGTGAAGGATATGGAAACTTGGCATGATTTAAGGGCGATAATTTAGGCTAGATTTACTTTTATTTCTAAAGGGGTAATGAGCTGATTATTAGTCTTTTTACCTAAAATAGGTCACCTACACTTGTATATATAAACACTCTTCCTCATTCGGAAGAAGAGACAACACAACTCTCACACGCTTAGACACTCGAAACTATAGTGATCCTTGTACTCAGCTCATTATCATCCAAAGTTGTAACTATTTTTCTTATATTGAAGTTTGGTGATCGGTAGTTGCCATCACCCGAGGTTTTTTATGCCGGAGATCATACATTGATCAAGGGCTTTTTCCTCGTATAAATCATTGTGTCTTTGCATATTTCACATTGAAGTGATCCTTTACTTTTTCTACAAACCAAGCATCATACCCCATTTACATAAAGTTTGGTTGCATTATCCTTGTGTGATTTTTGACCAAAACACCAGGAAGAGGTAGAAAGATTACTACGAGCAGGTATGATTAGAGAAGTGAAGTATCCAAAATGGCTGGCCAATGTGGTTGTTGTTCAAAAGAAAAATGGAAAGTGGAGGGTATGTGTCGATTTCACTGATTTGAATAAGGCATGTCCCAAGGATCCTTTCCCATTACCCCACATTGACTCCATGGTGGATGCAACGGCGGGTCATGAACTGTTAACCTTTATGGATGCATCATCTGGATTCCAACAAATTCAGATGGAACCATCTGACCAAGAGGATACGGCTTTTATGACCCCAACCGGTTTATATTGTTATATTGCTATGCCGTTTGGATTAAGGAATGCAGGTGCAACATATCAAAGACTGGTGAATATGATGTTCAAGGATCAGATTGGAAAGACTATGGAAGTATACATAGATGATATGGTGGTGAAATCCATAAAAGCTGAGGATCACCTCACAGACTTGGAGGAAGCATTTGATATCCTTGATAGTTATAACATGAAGCTTAATCCTTCAAAATGTCACTTTGGTGTTAAAGCAGGCAAATTCTTAGGATATATGGTAACCCAGAGGGGCATTGAAGCAAGCCCGGAACAAATCAAAGCGTTGGTGAATATCAAATCCCCAGCCAACGCTAAGGATGTGCAAAGACTAACAGGCAGGATAGCAGCTTTAAACATATTTATATCTAAATCCTCAGAAAAGTGTAAAGAATTCTATGATATCCTAAGAAAAAACAAGAAATTCGAATGGACTGAAAAGCATGAGAATGCTTTACAAGCCCTCAAAGAATACATGTCCTCAGCTCCAGCATTGATGAAACCAGAAAAAGGAGATGTGTTATCCTTATATCTTGCGGTATCCTCAAAAGCAGTAAGTGCAGTCCTTGTTAAGGATCATGAAGGTACACAATATCCTGTCTATTATGTAAGTAAGAGTTTACTTGATGCTGAATCCAGGTATTCACACCTTGAAAAACTTATTCTTGCACTAATTATGGCATCTACTAAACTAAGACATTATTTTGAAACCCATGCTATTGTTGTTAGAACTAATTTTCCAATTAAGAATGTCCTCAGGAAACCAGAGATGTCCGGAAGGATGGCTAAGTGGGCAGTAAAGCTCAGTGCCCATGACATAAGATATGAGCCTAGAACAGCCATCAAATCTCAAGCATTAGCAGACTTTGTGGCTGATTTCAGTAGTGATTTACAAAAGGAAGCCGAACTGGAAGTCCAGCAGCTGGATGAAACCAAGGATCCTTGGATACTACATACTGATGGATCCTCAAAAGTTAAAGGCACGGGTCTTGGTATACTACTAAAATCGCCACAGGGGGACATAATACCCCACTCCATAGCTTGTGAGTTCCAAGCCACTAATAATGAGGCTGAATATGAAGCCTTAATCGCTGGTTTGCAAATTGCTAAGCATATGGGGATCAGGTATCTTGAGGTATACGTGGATTCATTGTTAATCACTAACCACTTTAATGGATCCTATGCTGTTAAAGGTGAAAAACTAACCAAATATTTAGAGATAGTCAAAGAATTGGCACTCTTCTTTGTTTTCTTTAGTTTGACACAGGTGCCAAGGGAAGAAAATACAGAAGCTGATGCATTGGCCAATCTAGGATCATCTTTGAAGATCCCAGAGGATATAAGTATCCCCATCATCCATATCCTGGCTCCTGCTATTGAAAATCAGGTGGCCATGGAAATAGAAGAGGATTCTGCAATGATCCCTAGTGAGGATACTCAATCTTGTTCAGGATCATGGATCTCACCAATCATGAGATACTTACAACACGGAGAGATTCCTATGGGAGAAAACCCTAGGACTTTCAGAATTAAGGTATCTCAATTCATAATCTTAAATAACATGCTGTATAAGCGATCTCTTGCAGGACCATATTTAAGATGCATCGAGGATCCTGAAGTTCAAGAAGTTTTAAAGGACTTCCATGAAGGAGACTGTGGAAACCACACTGGGGGCAGGGCATTGTTCTCAAGGATCTTAAGGACAGGATACTACTGGCCAACTATGAAAAGGGATGTTGTGGAGTATGCTAAGAAGTGTGATCCTTGTCAAAGACACAGCAATATCCTTCATCAGCCGGCTGAATTTCTACATCCTATACCATCCTTTTGGCCATTTATGAGATGGGGGATGGATATAGTTGGCAAGCTCCCTAAGGCACCTGGTGGAAAAGTGTTTATGCTTGCTATGACTGACTACTTCTCCAAGTGGATAGAGGCTGAAGCTTTTGCCCAAGTCAGAGAAAAGGAAGTTATATCCTTTATTAAGAGAAATATTATAACTAGATTTGGCATTCCTTCTGAAATTGTATGTGATAATGGTTCCCAATTTATTGGAAGCAGAACTACTAACTTTTGTGACAGCTGGGGGATTAAGATGATAACATCAACACCAGTCCACCCACAAGCTAATGGTCAAGCAAAATCATCCAACAAGATCATCATCAACAATTTGAAGAAGAAACTTGGATCCAAGAAAGGGAAATGTGCTGAGGAATTGCCTTATGTGCTTTGGGCTGATAGGACAACTCCCAAGAATGCTACTGGTCAAGCACCCTTCTCTTTGGTGTTTGGGGCAGAATCAGTGATCCCAACAGAAATGGTGGTTCTAACTGCTAGAACAAGTACCCATGATCCTGAGGAGAATGATGCAAACCTGGCTCAAGACTTGGATACTATTGAGGAAATCAGGGATCTGGCTAGGATAAGGATGGCTAGCTATCAACAAAGAATGGCTGGTGCTTACAACAAAAATGTCAGATTAAGGAAATTCCAAGTTGGGGATATGGTGTTGAGAAAAGCATTCCAAAATACCATCAATCCTGCTGATGGGAAATTGGCACCGAAATGGGAAGGCCCTTATTTGATTGAAGCCGAAGCAGGAAAGGGGGCATATAGATTGTTAACCATGGAAGGTAATTTGTTACCAAGAGCCTGGAATGCTGTCCACTTGAAGAAATATTTCATGTGAGCAGGATCCTTCTGGCACATATGATCCTTACATTAGAAGTATCCTTCAAGGATCCCTGAAGTATCGATGATCCTTACTCTGGTAATGTCCTAAGCTCGAACTCTTATTTACATATTTTCTTATTTAACGATAAGGATCATGTATCCTTCATCCTTCTCTCACGAGATTTTGAGTTCTGATAGTCCAGGTATCCTTAGCATATTGTCGACAGTCTTCAGAAGCAACTCAGATCCTTGGGTTCAACCCCAGTTGTTTGGGCTTGTCCCCAGTTATCCTTGGGCTTGTCCCCAGTTTTCGCCTGTAGCGCACGATGATCCTGGTATAGTTCACGTCTTTGGGACCAGTACTCGCTTTAGGGACTGATAATTCCATCGTACTGGCTATACCTAGGATCCTACGTATAATGGTAGACGTACCATACATCCATTCCTAAGGTTTCTAACGTTTTCACGTTAGCTAAGGTTTTGGCATTATCATGTCACTAAGTTTGGATAGTCGCCAGTAAGGGCCATACTCCAGTTTACACACGATCCTTGGGCTTGTCCCCAGTTATCCTTTGGGCTTGTCCCCAGTTATCCTTTGGGCTTGTCCCCAGGTATCCTTTGGGCTTGTCCCCAGTTACTAACTTGTCTTTTATATTGGCTTAGTCCCAAGTTATATTCTATTTTCAGGTTTTCGAAGTTAAACAATTAAGGATCCTCAATCCTTATTATCCATTAAAGTTTTTCTTATGGTTATCCTGATTAAGGGTTAGGATCCTAACTTGGATGCTCAGGTATGATCCTTAACTGTTTTGGTTTCATTCATTATTTTGAATAACCCTTACACTTTGACAACTGAACCTATGATCCTTAAAATTAACTACTTTTTGGAAGTTTTCGACTATAGGATATTTGATCTTGGATCATATCCTAAATTTCTTAAACATAATTTGCTTAACCTTTCTTACTTATACAAGTATAAATCAAAACAATTGAAAGTTCAAAAGAAATACAAGGATAACATCACAAGATAAGTCAAAAGTTAAAAGTTTTATTCATTAAATATTTAACCCCTTTTTAAAGTTGTCAAAATTGCCAACCCACGTTTCTACCAGCAAAACGTGGCCCGTCCACATGGGTTGGCAAAGGGTGTCCATTGTTCATGCGGTCATAGCAAGTGCAGGAAATTAAAGGCGGCAGGATCACAATGGCTTCATCCCCCAAACAGAGGATCCCTCCACCATATGTAATCCTACCTATTGTTCACAGGATCCTAGATCCTCAACCCTAAACCTATTGTTCAAATACAGACCATAATTGTTTTAAAACATCACAACCACCAAACAAAAAAAAATTGGGCTCCGGCTAAGTCTCGAAATTTCCATCATTGCCCAATCCTGCAGCTCAATCCTTCGCTGCACCATCACCACCGGCTCCACTTGCCTCTCCACCATGATCCTTAACAGCGCCTCCACCCTCAAGCATCGGGATCTCCTCAGCCTCCTCATCATCCTCCAGTTCAGCCAGCCTAGCCTTCCAGCCTTCGACATCCCAGGTGCTCTTGTCAAAAGCAGGATCCTGAGCCTCCATAGCCATTTGCAGCTGGATCTTGTACATAGCTATTGCAGCAGAGACCTTGGCATCCTGGGTGATCTCATGCTTCTCATAGTCAAAGTTGATCAGCATCTTGGCAGCATCATCCCTGGTGGCCTGGAGCTCCTTCTTAAGATCGGCTATCTTGAGATCCTTCAACACCCCAACCTGTTGAAGGTCAGCAATCTGGCGATCCTGATCCTCAACGTGGCCAACATATGTCTCTACCTCAGCAAATTTCTGCAAGGAAGACAAGGAATGACCTCAGAAATCAAGTGATTCTCAGACTAGCAGGATACACAAGCAGGACAGTGATTCTTACCTCGTTGATGTAATCCAGACACTGTTGGCGGAGCAGGGGCAGACCTTGCAAATCCTCAGAGGCCTTTCTCTTCTTGCTTCCTTTTCCCCTGATAGGTGCTTTAGGGGCTGAAGCAGTTGGGCTAGCAGCAAGAGTCTTCTTCCTTGAGGATTTGACATTAGTAAGATCATCGATGCCGAACTTCGAAGCTGACTTAGAGGATTTTCCAGCGCCTGCACAACCAAAACAAGATAAGTACCTTAATTTTATTTGACTCTCATTATATAAATACTCCTTAAAAGAGGATACTTACTTGACATTGTGACAGAAGCAGAGGATACTTCCTGAGAATCCTGGGTGGTGACCTGGAAAGTTCTTATTTCAGGATCAAGCTTCCTAAAGGCCAAGAGTCTCTCTTTTGCAGCAGGAGTCAACTTAAGATGAGAAACGGATATAGCTGCACAATAAGGAAACAAAAGAATGTCAGTGATCCTTATGCTAAAGGATAAGTTCTACGGTGATCCTTCCAGGATCCTCTATCCTACCATGGGTAGCCCACTTCTTGGGCAGATCCCTCCCGTCAGGGATGGTATCTCTCCTCACAAAAAAGAACCGCCGTTTCCAGTTCATATCATTTTTGGTAACTTTGAGAACAGGGTGCTCTTCTCCAGCCTTTCGTTTGAACAAGTATCGGTGGGATCCAAAAGTTGTGAGATCATACATCTCAGCCAGCTCCGCCATACCCAGATCAATTCCTTCTTGTTCGATGATCCTTTCAAGGGTGTATAAAACCCTCCAAATCATCGGCATAGCCTGGATATAGCAGATGCCGGTAAGAGAGAAAAAGGACTCGGTGAACTGAGGGAAAGGATACGAGTATCCTATCATGAAAGGAGTGACCGGGAAAGCAACCCAAGTCTCAGAGATGTAATCGCTCAGAACGGTAGGGCTAAAAGATTTAAAGACGGTGTTCGCCGGAAAACAATGATGGATTTTGTCAATTTGAGAATCAGTAAAATAACACCTCTCGGTGGGGGAATCCTTGATGATCCCTTGACCCTTCAAGGGGCTGTTATTCTTAGGATCCTTGCTGGGAGAGTTCCGGAGCAACATATTGAACGAAATAAGAAAAACAGAGCAAGCAAAAGAGAAGGTGAAGGGGAATACCCGTTCAGTCCTCTGGTCGCGGTTATAAAGGGAAGAGTCCTTGAATTTAAATGCAAATGATCCTATCCCTATTTCTATTTATAATGATGATTTGTGCAGGGCTGTCACCTCCATGACGTCAGATCGCAACGGATAGTTCATTCTTAACGGCTATATATCTGTTGAGTTAGTTATAGATAAGATCCGGCAAAATATAACTCGTTAATATTATATAATTACTCCTTATATTTTGGGGGCAATTGTTAGGGCAGGATTTTAATGACCTGTGATCCTTACATGATATCCTAACGAGTGATCCTTGTTTCTTTGGCAGATAGTGATCCTCAGAAGAGTTTCAGGATCAGGATCATGGATCATCCTAAGGATCCTCACACTAACAATTGTTCTCTTTGAATTTAATGTTGTTTTGCAGGAATTACGAGTTGGACCTGGCCTTGGCAACGTTATTAAGGAATCTTTCACGTAAATCTCGCACATACATCACCGAAAATAGACGTTGTGGAGAATATGGAAACTTAGCACAAATTACGGGCAAATAGCTAGGCTAAATTTACTTCTATTTCTAAAGGGGTAACGAGCTAGTAGTTAGGTGACTTGCCTAAAATTCAACCACACACGCTTATATAAATGGCACTCTACAATATTCGGAAGACACAACACATTTCTCACACGCTCTAGCATACGATACTATAGTGATCCTTGTACCTAGCTCGTTACCATCCAAAGTTGTAAACATTGTTTGTTATATTGAAGTTTGGTGATCGGTAGTTTCCATCACCCGAGGTTTTTTATGCCGGAGATCATTCATTGATCAAGGGCTTTTTCCTCGTATAAATCCTTGTGTCACTTGTGCAATTTTCATTTAAGTGATCCTTATCTTTGTTCATCATACCAAGCATCATTCCCCGTTTACAAAGAGTTTGGTTGCATAATCCTTGTGCGATTTTTGACCAAAACATCCATCATAATAGGTTTAAAGTTGTGCAGGAAAGTAAAAACGGCAGGATCACAATGGTTTCATCCCCCAAACAGAGGATCCCTCCACCATATGTAATCCTACCTATTGTTTGAAGGATCCTAGATCCTTAATCCTAAAAACTATTGTTCACAAGTACAAACCATCACATTGTTCAAAACAAACAACCACTAAACAAAAAAAAAATTGGGCTCCGGCTAAGTCTCGAAATTTCCATCATTGCCCAATCCTGCAGCCTAGACCTTCGCTGCATCCTCACCACTAGCTCCATTTGCCTCACCACCCTGATCCTTGCCACTGCCTCCAGCCTCAAGCGTCAAGATCTCCTCAGCCTCTTCATCGTCCTCCAGTTCAGCCAACCTTGCTTTCCAGCCCTCCACATCCCAGGTGCTCTTGTCAAAAGCAGGATCCTGAGCTTCCATGGCCATTTGCAGCTGGATCTTGTACATTGCTATGGCGGCGGAGACCTTAGCATCCTGGGTGATCTCGTGCTTCTAATAGTCAAAGTTGATCAGCATCTTGGCAGCATCATTCTAGGTGGCCTGGAGATCCTTCTGAAGATCGGCTATCTTGAGGTCTTTCACCACAGCAACTACTTGAAGATCAGCGATCTTGCTATCCTGATCCTCAACGTGGCCAACATAGGTCTCTATTTCAGCAAATTTCTGCAAGGAAAACAAAGGATATTGTCAGAACCGAGTGATCCTCATACAAGCAGGATGTACAAGCAGGGACAGTGATCCTTACCTCATTGAAGTAGTCCATGAACTGTTGGCGGATCAAGGGAAGGCCTTGCAAATCCTCAGCCTCGGAGGCCTTCCTCTTCTTGCCTCCCTTCCCCCTGAGGGGTGCCTTGGGGATTGAAGCCGTTGGGCTAGCAGGAGTCTTCTTCCTCGAGAATTTGACATTGGTGAGATCGATGATGCTGAACTTCGAAGCTGACTTGGTGGACTTTCCGGCACCTATACAACCAAAACAAGATAAGTATCTAAATTTTACTTGAATTTCATTATCTAATTAAATCTTTAAACAAGGGTACTTACTTGACATCGTGACAGAACCAGAGGATACTTCCTGAGAATCTTGGGTGGTAGACTTGAAAGTTCTTATTTCAGGGTCCAGTCTCTTGAAAGCCAAGAGTCTCTCTTTAGCAGCCGGAGTCAGTCTGAGATGTGCAACGGAGATAGCTGTACAACAAAAGAACAATAAAAAGTCAGTGATCCTTATATCAAAAGAAAGGTTCTCTGGTGATCCTCCCCAGGATCCTTCATCCAACCATAGGTAGCCCACGTCTTGGGTAGATCCTTCCCATCTGGGATAGAATCTCTCCTCACAAAGAAGAAGCGCCGCTTCCAGTTGGTGTCATTCTTGGTGGCCTTGAAGATTGGATGCTCCTCCCCAGGTTTTCGTTTGAATAGATAGCGATGGGAACCAAAGGTGGTCAGGTCATATAGTTCTCCTAACTCAGCCATGCCTAAATCTATCCCCTCCTGCTCGATGATCCTTTCAAGGGTATATAAGACCCTCCAGATCATCGGCATAGCTTGGATGTAGGATATGCCGGTCAGGGAGAAGAAGGATTGGGTGAAAGCTGGGAAAGGATACGTGTAACCTATGGCAAACGGGGTCACAGGGAAGGCAACCCATGAATCAGAAGTATGATCGCTCAGGGCAGAAGGATCATAGGGTTTGAACACGGTGTTTGCAGGAAAACAGTACCGGACCCTGTCAATTTGAGGATCGGTGAAGATACAGCGTTCTTTAGCAGAGTCTGTGATGATCCCTTGACTCTTGAAGGGGCTTTCCTTCCGGTGATCTTTAGCAGGGGAATTCCGAAGCATCATTTTGAACGGAATAGTAAAAAGAAAGAAAAACAGAGCAAACAAAGAGAGAAGATGAAGGGGAGAATACCTGGTTGATCTTCTGAATACGGTTATAAAGGGAGTAGCTTTGAATTTAAATGCATTCGATCATATCTCTATCTCTATTTATAATCATGATTTTGCAGGAATGTCACTTCTGTGACGTCACGACGCAACGGCTAGTTAGAAATTAACGGCTATAAATCCGTTAAGTTTGTTGCAGATAAGATCAAGAAAACATAATTCGTTACTTTTACATTACACTCCTTATATTTTGGGGGCAATTGTTAAGGGAGGATTTTCTAACAATTAGTGATCCTTACTTATTATCCTGACAAGTGATCCTTACTTCTGTGACAGATAGTGATCCTCAGAAGGGCTTCAGGTTCAGGATCATGGATCACCTTAAGGATCCTCATACTAACGATTGGTTGTTTGTATTTCGTATTATTTTGCAGGAGTATTGAACTTGACTTGGTCTTGGCAACGTTACTATGGAATATTCCCCAAGTATTTCGCACTCATTTAAACGAAAATGGACGTTGTGGAGAACGTGGGAGAATGGCATGAAAGTCGGGCAGTTAGTTAGCTTAGTTTAGCTTTCATATTTAAAGGGGTGACGAGCTAAAATTAGAACACTTAGCCATTTTTTGCTTACACACACTCTCGTACAATCGCAGTCACAAAGCTCTCAGCAAACACTTAGCATTTCTCACACTTTTACACGTTTTAGCAAAGTGATCCTTGTACTTAGCTCGTCACTATCCGAAGTTGTAAACTTTAATTGATTTATTTGAGCTTGGTGATCGGTAGTTTCCATCACCCGAGGTTTTTTATGCCGGAGATCATTCATTGATCAAGGGCTTTTTCCTCGTATAAATCCTTGTGTTGTTCGTGCAATTTATATCATAGTGATCCTTATTATAATTCTTCATTTCAAGCATCATTCCCCGTAACTTGGAGTTTGGTTGCATTATCCTAGCGTGATTTTTAACCAAAATAATAACGAGCGTTTTTTTATCTTCAATATGAGTACCATATTGCTATACTTACATAGAGAAAACAATATGTTTCGATCAGATGTTTAGTCCATGATATTTTGTCTATGTTCATACAGTGGTGATTTAATTGTATTGTGATTTAAAGCGTGGTGTTTTAAACACATACTGAAAGCGTGGTGTTTTTTATCTACTGGAATGTAGGTTTTAAAACACCATGGTGTTTTAACATATGGAATCTGGAACATCTACTAGCATGCAGATATAAAACACCATGCATGCAGGTTTAAAACACCATGTACAATAACCATACTATGAAGATTATACTAAGAACACATTCTGGAAATGGAGGTAGTGTCTTTAATAATGTTATATACTTATTGAATGATGTTATATAATTATTGAATGGTGTTATATATGTACTGAATGGTGATTTTGCAGTGTTATTCGTAGTGTTTTTATAGAGATCTTTAAAATGTTGTTATATACTTATTGAATGGTGTTATATAATTATTGAATGATGTTATATACGTGCTGAATGGTGGTTGCAGTGTTATTCGTAGTGTTTTATAAAGATCTTTAAAAAAAATCATGTTCCTATAAATAAGGTGGCGATTATGGAAGGTTTTGAATTAATTGAATCAATGATAAAATTACTTGTTTACTCATTTCAATTAATTTAGATTGAGTACGCATGTCATCTCTACGATATTTCTCACACTTTTAACCTTTTTTACAATAACCTTACCCTATATAATCTAACTTATAATAAAAGACTCCAAATAATGGCACGTGGCATTCTCTCATTCAACCTTATAAATTTTATTTATATTTGTTTAATAAATTTCTTTTAATATTAATATTAATTAATAACCAATATATAGATATCACTTATTTTTATCCTTATCTTTATCTTAAATTAATAAATAACTTCAATTTTGCAATTTAGACCCTTTGTTTTTTTACTTTTAACCCAAAAATATTTCATTTTTTTCAATTTAATCCCAACTCTTTTTTATTTTCAATTTTGGTCAACCATACTTTTCATCTTTCCCAAGTTTTTCGTTTCGTTCTAAATTTTGTGAGTTAACGCAACGCAACGTACGTGTGGGGTTCAACATTTTTTCTTATATTTTTTTCCCGTTCAACTGGCCCTTCGCGTCACATCTATTTTTCTGCGTTTGACAAGTTCGTCCAACACGCGGGTCCTGGATGGACTTAGTTATTTTTTCTATGTTTTACGTTTCGGTTTAATTTCTCAGCAACGAGCGTGCATGATTCAAAGATTTTACGTATACTTTTCGCTCGGTATTATTTTTTTCCCGTTTTTATTTATTTTGATTTTACGAGCTTTTCTGGTGTTGGTGGTCACTGACAATGGTATAGTAACACAGTTTTATGACAACCGCTGCAACGCAGGGACTTAACACTAATATATTTTAAATTAAACTATAAAACCACTTAACTTTCTAAAGTTCTTTAGTTTTTTTCCGTAAATAATTAGGCCCAAATAATCTAAATTAAAAAGTTATAATATTTATTGTTGTTATTTTCAATTTAAACCGTGTAGAATTTAACTATGAAAAATCTATCTATCTACTATAATAAAAGAAACCAAATTTTGGACACGTGTCATTTATATAAGGTATCCTCAAATCTATACTTATCTTATATTAACTAAACTAATTAATTAATTAATTAATTAATTACTTAATATTAAATCTTATCATACTTTAATAAAATATTATCCTCAAATCTAAATTGTTAATTTAATATATTTTTAAAACAAATACCTCTCTTTTCTACTTATCTTATATTAAATATATAAATAATAAATTAATATTAAATGATATCCTAATTTATTAAAAATATAATTTTTCTTATTAATTGATATACAAAATTATATTTATTCAACTCGTAAACAGGCGGGGTTTTTAAAAATATAATTTTTTTTTTGTTATTTACTATACAAAGTTACATTTATATAACACGTGTAATACACGAAGTTGTTAAAGATATAACTTTTTATCATTTGCTATGTAAAATTTTCAACACGTGTAACATACGGGGTTTTAAGAATGTAATATTTTTATTATTTGGTATATTTATTCATCCCGATTATACACGGGTATTTTAAAGATACGACGTTTTTAGTATTTAGTATACAAAATTACATTTATTTAATCTGTGTAATACACATGGTTTTTAAATATATAACTATTTTTTATTATTTGATATATAAAATTACATTTATTTAACCCATACAATATACGAGGTTCATAACGATATAACTTTTTTATTATTTAATATATAAAATTACATTTATTCAACCCGTGTAATATACGGGGTTTTAACCTAGTATATTATACAACAATCAAGTTTCAGAACTATATCAGATTACTATATTTACTATTTTGGTATTAAAAAAAGTTAACTACAATGAATGGTAGTAGTCAGACATTAATGATTTTGAAGTTTATACGCCTAACCGTTATTTTTCTCATGATTTTCTTAAAGTAACTAGGGGTGTTCTTCGGGTTATTTTTTCGTGTTTCAAGTTTTTCAGATCGGGTTGTTCGGGTTTTTTGCTAGGAAAAAGTGACCCAATAACCAACCCATTTAAAGTTCGGGTTATTCGGGTTTGGGTTAGCTCGGGTCGGGTTGTTCGGTTTTCGGGTTTAGATGTAAAATGAAAAAGTTAATGTTTTTTTCACAAAATATCATCAAATATATCTTGTTAAAAAATATCATCACAATTCAAACATCATTTAACAATATGGTATGATAATATTCAAAAGTCTGAAAACCTAATGTTTCAAATACAAACACTCAAAATCAAATCGCATCTATAAAAAAAGACAACTAATGTTCGGGTTTTAAGTTTCGGGTTGTTCGGGTTTTTGGTTGGGAAAAAGTGACCCGATAACTGACCCATTTAAGGCTCGGGTTGGTTGGGTTCGAGTTGTTCGGGTTCGGGTTCGGGTTTTTCGGTTATTTTGTAATTCAGGTTCGGGTAACTTCAAATTCGAGTCGGTTTTCGGGTTTCAGCCCTAAAAGTAACTGTATTACCTCATTAATTTGTAAAACTTTATTTATATGGTTATTTTGTATTTAAGATATAAAATATTAAAACGTGTAGAAAAGACATTGTTGTTATACAAGATGAACATATATTTACTTGAATCCTCATTACTTGGACTTTCGATATAGTATAATGAGGCCATGGGGTGTGGGGTTATGAATTGGAACAATATTTCCACATAGGATCATTAATTAAATGGTATATCATCCCCCTCTTTTATTGATGGTGGTTCTCATGGATTAAACCACGATTGCCACGACCCTCCCATTTGAAAATTTTAAGACAAAAATAAATTAAAAAAAATAAAGGGGATAGTGGTTTGGGTCATGACCACACCCTTAGGGTAGTGGTTTTAAATGGTAAATTAAAGATCGATGACATGATACCTGTTAGGGGAAGATTTTCCAATGATCAATGATCCTCAATTGTTGTTGGGTTTAAGGATCCTTAATTGTGTTTGAGTTTAGGATCCTCAGAGAGTATTGAAGGATCAGGATCCAGGATCATCTTAGTGATCCTTACACTAACGATTGTCTGCTTTGAATATGGAATTGTTTTGCAGGAGTACGTGCTTGGACTTGGTCATGGCGATATTCCTGAAGCATATTCTCTTTTATTCCGCACGTGCTTGACCATTGTGAACGTTATGGAGATGGTGGGGAGAGGGCATGAATTGCTGATAGTTAGTTATTTTTTATATTTACTAAATTTAAAAGGGGATAACGAGCTAGATTAGAAAACTTGGCTATTTTTGGCTATAAACACACACTCGTACTGCTCTCATCAGTTTACAACACTCTACTCGGCGATTACACACTTTTTTTTACACATTTCATTCTAGTGATCCTTGTAACTAGCTCGCTATCGTCCGAAGTTGTAACACACATTTTGTTTAATCTAAGTTGGTGATCGGTAATTTCCATCACATGAGGTTTTTTATGCCGGAGATCAACTCTTGATCAAGGGCTTTTTCCTCGTATAAATCCTTGTGTCATTTGTTCATTACATTTGATTGTTATCCTAAGCATTGTTCATTGATTCAAGCATCACACCTCACATCTAAAGATTTGGTTGCATTATCTTAGCTTGATTTTGACCAAAACAGTACCTATGTGGGGATCATGGTAGTCATGAGGGTAATGACCACACCTTATGGCCTTATAGCGATGCAAATCCGAAAATGTTGCACCTTGTGACAACATTGAAATTAAAGCGGAAACACAAAAATATAATGAATACCTGAAAATAATTATATATGTGAGATAAATAAATAATGGATCAAATGTTAGGTTTTCTTAAAAAAAAAAATCAGTCCATACATGAATTCAATTAGAAATGGGAATTTGTTCATACATTTATTATTATAGATATAAAACTTAACCGGCATGCTTACGAATAAATACAGATACGTAAAAGTAGTTATTACTTATTATACATTTTAACTTGTTTTAAAATGCCATGTAGTAACGAGCTAGATGTATAATTGTAATTATATTGTATAGTTTATTCGTAGTTCAGACAAACGAAGAATCTTAGACGCACTATTAGATTAATAAGAAAAAAATTAACAATGCAAGTTGTATTTTCTCTTTTGCCTTTCTTTCGTATCCAACTCCCTAACATTTATGATATTACTGTCGTTTAAGTTTTAACTATCTAATTAGTAGTATAAATATTTTAAAATCTTTTTTACTCTTTTATATATATTTTTTTTGAAAGGTGTAATTCACAACAGACGGTTAATACACACCCGCAAGTCGCAGGCCCGCTCCATTTCTGTCCCAAGGATTATGTTGTCTTAACGGGGCTCACGCCTCGGTAGAAATGGGAGATAGCTTTTTACTCTTTTATATGAATTGTTTTCTTTTATCATTTCTTGCTTTATATAAAATAATAACACTATGATAGGCAATGATGAGCTTTACATTTTCATTGAACAATTATTAAAGCAAAAGGGAGTTGCACAAGTTAGAAAATGCTAACATAATGGTTGAACAAGAAAAAATATTATAATTAGGAGATATACACATTATTATTACTATAATAATATATGTCAATCATTCAAATATAATGGCCTTCTCCTTTTCCATTCCATTAGGTTATCATTTGATAATGGCTAATGGCTATGTTTCAACTCACATGTTTTGCACCTTATCAGTATTTTAATTTCTAGCGTCTTTAAACGATTTTCTATAAAATAATGTATGTATTGTGTCATCTTATATATCAAAACTCATATTAAGCAAGTTTCTAAGCATATGATATAATTGTTAAGGTTAATTGAACCACACAAGTAAAGTGTTCCTTTCAAATATATGGCAAAAACTTTTGTCCATGTGCTTAACTTTAGTAATAAATTTAAACTTTAGGCATAACTTTAATTTTAATTTTAGTTTTGGTTTTGGTTTTGGTTTTGGTTTTGGTTTTGGTTTTGGTTTTGGTTTTGGTTTTGCTTTTAATTTTAATTTTAATTTTGTTGTCTAGTTTAAGTTTTAATTAACATTAGTTTTGATCTTAATTTATTTTAAGTTTTTAGTTTACTGTTGAAAATGTTAATTATCTGATACAACAAAAACCATTTCGTTTTGAGCTCTGGTTATATATACCTAATCATTTAATGTTCTACAGATTAATTAATATACTAACATGAACATACTCTATGTATATTTATCTTCAAAACTAAGGTAAAAAAAGACTAGCTAACAAGTGTGGTTGTCCTAATATTTTTATATATTTTTGTGTTTAATAAATTGTTTAAGTAGGTGCTGTAAAATATTAAAAGTAGATTATTTATGTGTCAATAACTTATGATCAATTTCTACGTTATGTTTAGGGTTGTATATCAATTAAGCCATTCGTGAGCTACTAAAATTTAAAATAAGTATTATATATTTTACGATTAAAAAAGGTATAATATATACTATCTTACGATTAGGATTAGAGTTATAAGTATTAGCATAGAAAATAGCTATATATATAAAGAGAAAATGGCTAAATAACAAAGAAAAAATAAACGAGCTAAGACAGAAACTATAATATAAATTGACCTAACTTTCTATAAGCCAAACAAACTAAACTTGAGCGCAACTCGACCATTTACACCATAATATTTCCCATTGTTTTTATCCAAGATTTTTCTCCTTTTCGGATTTAGAACTTATAAGTACTTATGATGCACGTATATTTTTGGTCTTGTTTAGTACCAAAATAAACCTTTCTTTACTAAAGTGGAAGAGACGTAAAAGTTTTATTAATGAGACGAAGAAGAAACCAAATTAATTCAAATAGTGGTGGTTTGCTTTATTTTGAGGTAGTTGCTTAAAATAATAATTCACAATTAGTTAATTAATTATGATTAAAAACATAACATAATACAAGTCTTCCTCCAAACAAGCAAACATAGATACGTAAGCTTGAATTAATTACACTCCCCACCGCAAGCTTGTCACATTATACATCCCTATATTTAATTCATTTGGTTTCCCTTTTTATTCTAATATTTTTATTAATAACTACCGGTAGGAGGCTTGCGTTTTTCTAAGAAGACCCAAGTTCAATCCTCACTCGTATCATTTTGGTAGATTAGACAATGATGGATAGAGTCTAGCCTCCTTACAGTGGTGTTAGGTTCTATCCTGAGCCCACCTAGGTTTTCATCTCATTGTGTGTTACGTCAGGGAGTGTTTAGCTCTTATGGTGGCACAATATCTCACCGTGTGTTACGCCAAATCAGTTTTAACTGAATTTAATCGAGTTTATATGATACAATCACGAGCGATTTGTAGACTACTATTTGTTTTCTATTTAGAGTTTTCTTGTATTACACATTATTCCATATATAAATAAGCAAGTTTTTTGCGCATAACCACTTGTACCTTGTGCTTTGAGAGTTTTTCAAAAAAAAAAAAAAAACTTGATTTTTTACTTTTAATCCAAAGGTTTTTAGCTTTTGTAATTTTAACCCTACGTAATTTGTTATTTTTTTAACTTTAACCCAAAACTAAACTTGATTTTTTTACTTTTAACCCAAAGGTTTTTAGCTTTTACAATTTTAACCTTACATAATTTGTTTTTTTAACTTTAACCCAAAACTTTTCATTATTTGCAATTTAACTTCACAACTTTTGTCACTTATACTTTTCATCTTTGGCAAATTTTCGTTTTACGTATAGTTCTAAATTTTTCGATTTAATACAACGTAACGTACGAGTGTGGGTAAACTTTTTTATGTTTTGTTTCAAATTTTTCAAGTTAACACGGCGCAACGTGCATGTGTGGTTCAACGTTTTTACCTCTATTTTTTCACATTTGACAGATTCGTCGCAACACGCATATCCTAGGTCGAGTAAGTGTTGGTGGTCGATAACGGTTGTGTGAAATTAGTACTATTTGACACCGTTTTACGCCCGCCGTAACGCGGGGTGTGCTTTGGGGGGTTTTGTAAAGAAAAAATGGTTATGCATATGGTTGTCGTGACCTTGGGTTTGGGGGTTTTCCAAAAAAAAGTTGATTTTTTTACTTTTCACCAAAAAGTATTTCATAAATTACTTTTAACCCAAAACTTTTTATCTTTTACAATCTATCCTCGCAACTTTTTTTACTTTCAACTTTGCTCCTTTATAGTTTTCATTTTCCGCAAATTTTTCGTTTTATGCTTGGTTCTAAATTTTGTGACTTAACACATCGCAACGTGCGTCTTTGGCTTAACGTTTTTACATTTCGTTCTAAATTTTGTGAGTTAACACGACGCAATGTGCGTGTGTGGGTGAACTTTTTACATCGTCTATTTTTTTCCCGTTTGACAGGTTTAACATAACGCGCGGGTCCTAAATTGATTTAGTTACAACTAAAGAATCCTCGCGATATTGCGGCGGCTCTCAATTCTAATTTTCTTTAAAAAAGAAAAAGAAAAAGGAAAACATGTTTGTGTATATAAACCAAAACAACGTACATGGAGTGTCCTTTTATACGTTGTAGTGTAAGCAAGAGTAGTGGAGGTGGGGACACCTAGGTTTCGTGAAAAATAACATTCTTTAAAGTAGAAAAAAAATGAAAAAAAAATGAAAAAGAAAAAGAAACGTATTGGCATGGTGAAGAATGGAGGTTCACTTTTGTGTTTGGACATGGGAACACGATACCTCTATCTCTATGCACCTTCCTTTTCATGTTCTCAACCAAAATCATCTTTATTATGATTTTTTCAAGATTCTATGCCCTTTTTACCATCTAAGGCATTTGTGTACTCAAAATATTATGTTTATATGCACACTCGATCGCCTTTCTTGTTTTGCATTTCGGGTAAAAGACACGCTAGACGTGGAAAGCTTGAACTTGAGTGGTGGAATCGGTTCGGGATAAATTATTTTAAGTTTCTTGTAATGATTGGTAAGACGTGTTTTGTAAAAAAAATGTTCAATCGTATATCAAACAATATCCGAAAATAGGTTGGATGATGTTGTTTTTGTCCCTTTTGTGGAATTCTTGTAAAGATGAGAGTTGATGATTTTTACTTGTTGGATTCGTAGATTTTAAGAAATCAAGTATTTGGTATACATAATTTAACTGACGTGATAACATAAAATAACTGCTTCTGAAAAAACTGACAAACTGGGCAAGAGCCTTGAATGTTATCATTTTGATATGAATAGACATGATTGATTAAACGCGAAACCAACAATGTTATGAGTTTGGTTATGACTTAATAGACTGAGCACCACGATTTTGAGCGAACTAAACAAAACGGTTCAACCTTGAGCGAAATTGTATATATATATGCTTACCTCCTATATTTGCTAGTTGAACTGGTGAACCGGTGCAATTACCAAATTGACATCCAATCCAATTTTCAAACCACTGTTTATACACAGAAATTGTATAATTGACATTAGCAACTCTCTTACACAAATTGTTGTTATGACACCAACAGTTCAACTGGTTTAACCTCGAACCTTGAATGTGATCATTTTGGTTATAAGCTTAGCAGGCACAGTTGGTTAAATGTGGAACTGGCAATGTTATAAGATTGGTTACGAGTTAATAGACCAAGCCCAACGGTTTCGAGTAGACTAAACAAAACCGATTGAACCATGAGCAAAAATGCCGATGCTTACCTATTACGGACTGAAACCATCGCATGGTATGAGACTTCAGTTGTATGGCCATCAATGTAACCAAATAAGTTTTTTCGCCCACCAGACTATCATTTTAGGATGAGGTCTTCTGTTTTGGCTCTAACGTTGCAAGTTGAGCTGATGCACCGTTGGAACTATTAATTCGACATCTAGTCCAAATTTAAAAACAATGTTTATACACAGAAATTGTAGAAGTGATTATAACAATTCCGAATTCTCTTACACATACTGTTGTTATTAAATTTCACATGTAAAATAACTCAAAAGTATTCAAGATCTTGTAACAAGACATCATTAATGGTTTATTTACTTGATAATAAAGTCAGTAAAATTAATAAAAGTGTTTCAAGTAGCAGCCCAAACTCTCAAAACGGGCTTTTGTGGTGAAAACACTAAACCCGATTAGGTTGGGTTGCGACAATTCTATTGGGCTGGAACCTTCTCTAATTGCACATATAAAAATGGGCTTAACTTGCTTCTACTTTAGTTGGGCTTCAAATGATGACTTGTGTAGACATATTGGGCTAAAATTCACATAGTTCATTAGTTTTGGCTAAACCGGCTAACTTTTGTTTGAGTATTTAAAAATACAAGTTTATTAAAAAAAACAACTTAAAATGTTATAAAATTTTATATCGTAATTTTGAAGCCCAACTAGAAGAAAATTAAGCATATCCTGTCATGCGAGAGATAAATAGAACTCGTCGCCCGCTATGCAGATGGGATGCATTCTTTTCAAAACCAGTATAACGTTGAGAACGACGTGAACTAAATAATGCACTTGTAAGTGATACATAAAATATAGGTTCTCACTATTTTCACATCCTTAGATTCCATTCTCACATTCTTTTTCACTCTATCTCTCTCTATATATATCTATGTATGTATAGAGAGAAATAGAGGAGAGGGATATGTGAATATTAACTCCCTAAAATATAATTAGTGATAGTAGGAGATGAAATAGAAGTGAGTTGTCATTCTCACCTGCTTTCTGTTTCATTTGTATCATAGATTTAGGGGATGTTTGTTTACCTTTTAATGGGGCTCTTAATGGTTCAGACCTCTTACTGGTTCAGCACTTAATGGTTCAGACTGTTTGTTTCGCGAGCAAATGTCTGAATGGTTCAGACATTTGCCTCTGAATGGTTAAGAATTATACAGAGTCTGAATCATTAAGACCTCTAATCTGAATTGGTCAGATATTTGCCTCTGAACGGTTAAACATTATATTGGCTCTTAATGGTTCAGACCTCTTACTGCTCGGCACTTAATGATTCAGACCTCTTACTAGTTCAGCACTTATTATACACTATGTATGTGTGTTGAGTACAAGTGTACGACACAACAAAAACTCTATAAGAGAAGCATTTTGTAGGCCTAACGCGGCTATAAGAGAAGCATTTTGTAGGCCTAACGCGACAATGCAAAGTAAAAATATGAGCTCTAGCATTTGTATGGTTGTGAAACAGCATTCTAACACAGTAGCATTTATGCGAATATAAACTATTAAAAAGCTTTATCTTACTTTGCTACACTAAGTCACACTTGAAACTAAACAAAATAAACAAAATTGATCATGAAAATTTATATAAATAATTTACTTCCATTACCATGTTCCTAATAATAATCAACAACAATGCGTTAGTACAAGTGTTTATAATCATTTATAGCATACTCAAGTATGTAGCATCAAAATTTGTGGTGGCACATTAGCTTTATCTATACTGTAATGCATGAGTAAGAAGATCCCAAAAAAATAAGAATTTTTCCCTCTTAATTTATAAATACACTCTTAAAATAAGGGTAACTTGATCTTTAAACAATAATTATATTTTAGTCTCTCATCTTATTGCACTTAAATCTTCTTTGAGTTTTAATATAATTATAGATTTATAGGTAATTAGTTACACTTTTCCCCCTCCACATCGGACTTATAATCCTTTTACGTATTCTTATCATATCTTATGATCTATAATGTTTTAAAAAAATTCAAAAGTACCGAGACGACCTACTCATTTTTGTCGACGTTTTGATAGTTGCCTTGATCAGTATTAATGTGTGGATTAAAAGGTACAAGTAGATGATGCCTTAGTGTACGCGTGATTAAAGCCCAATGTACTTAGTCATTATCCCAAAATGTTTAATAGCTACAGAATGTCAAGTGATTAAATATTGTCAATTTAATCCTCTCATGTAGATTATATTTTAATCCCTCATAGTTAACAAAATTATCGATAATTAACCCCCCCCCCCATTTTTAAACGATCATAATTTTTTGGTACGTTAATATATTTTTTTAAATTACACAATATAAACGAATTTTTTATTCTCTTCAATTAGAGTATAGTATTACTATAGTTTCTTTAATTAAAAAAAAAATGATATGTTACGTGATTAAAAATGTCTAAGGGTGAGTAACAACTAAATCGTTAACCGAAACCAAACCAAAAAAACAGAAACTTATTTACCAAAACCAAAATTAACCAAAAACGGTTATCGATTTTTTGTACCCTTATTTAACCAAAATTAACTGAACGGATCCATTCATATTTTCATATATTTTCTAGCTTTTATACCTTCAATTCATGTATTTCATATTTATACATCCATTTCATGTATCTATACCCCCATTTCATGTATCTATATATCCATTTCATGTATATATACATAAATTTCATGTATTTTCTAATCAAAAGTTTTAGCACAAGTTTGGTTTTGCCTGTTAACCGAAATGAAATGAATAAAACCAAAAACCACCAATCTAATTGAATATACCAAACCGATTAACTGGAAACGGAATGGTTAATAAAATAGACTAATCGATGACCTCGATTTCGGTTGAGGATAATAATCGAACCAACCGAACAATGCACATTGTGGCAAGGTCTGTGTTCCCCACCGTATCGCGCGCTATTATTGGTTATCAACCAAAACCGGTTATCGGTAAGCAATAACTAAATCGTTAACCTAAACAAAACAAAAAACGGACGAAACTGAACTAAAATCAACCAAAATCTGAATTAACTCAAAACTGTAAACCGAATTAACCAAAAACCGGTTATCAACTTTTTTGTACTCTCGTTTAACCAAAATTAGTTGAACCCTGAATCATTCATATTTCTATATATTTCTAGCTTTTATATCTACGGTTTATATTCCATATTTTATATCTCCATTTCATGTATTTATACTTTCATTTCATGTATTTACATCTCAATTTCATATATTTCTAAGCAAAAAATTTAGCCCAAGTTTGGTTTTTGCTATTAACTGAAATTAAATGAACCAAACAAAAAACCATCAGTCTAACCGAATAAACCGAAGTGATTAATCGAAAACCGATTGGTTAATAAAATAGACTACTAACCAATGACTTTGGTTTCAGCTTCGGTCGAGGATAATAACCGAACCGACCGAACCATGCACAATGCAATGAAATGGATTACCCGATTACTTCGCTTTGGATGTATATATCTATCACAATGATGCTATAATAAATATTATATGAATAAGAAAATTACCAAAAACGAGTATCGTAATGCGATGCGTCGCTCCCGCCGCATCGCGGTAGCATCCTGCTGGTAGTGCTTAAATATGTCAACAAGATTGGTTCGTAAACTAAAAACATATATATAAAGTTATAAACCACTTCAAAGATACTAGCATATATCACTAACATCATCCTCACATAATCCATGAAACCATCCAAATATTTTGTTCCTTATTCTTAAGTTACAACATCATGTTTCAAACAAAAACACACTTCACACTTGCCAACAACTTGAATCATAACCATTATGTAGCCCAATGCAAAGCAAATAATTTTCCTCAAATCCATGAAACAATTCAATTAAGGGAATGTTTGTTTCAGCTGTTAGTGTGCTCTTAATGGTTTAGATCTCTTACTGGTTCAGTACTTAATGGTTCAGATTGTTTGTTTCCCGAGAAGATGTCTGAATGATTAAGACATTTGCCTCTAAATGGTTAAGGATTATACTGAATTTGAATGGTTAAGACCTCTTATTTGAAATTGGTGAGACATTTGACTCTGAATGGTTAAGGTTATACTGACTCTTAATGGTTCAGGGCTCTTACTCTTACTGGTTCAGAACTTACTCATTCAGAAGTTACAAAATAGCCGTCTATTTCTTTTGCATAAGTTACAACTTTTTTTTTCAAACAGAAACACAGTTGCCACTTGCCAGCAAATCGAATAAGTAACCATTATGTAGGTCTACTGCTAAGTTACAACATCCTTTTTCAAACATTACATTGGGTGCTCATTTTCTGCTAATTTGCTTTTTCAATCAAAGATCTCAATTGCTTCTCAGCAAATAACATTCAAGAATTTAAACGAAAACGATATGTAATGTGAGAGCATCGACTTTGAGAAATCTCGATGGTGGGCAAGAGTGAATCAATTGCACCGATGTTTCGTTGACATGACATCAAGAGAATGAATGAGACTTTGTTACTAATTTGATGAAATAACATTAGTTAATCTTCTTCCAAAAGCCTAGGTATGTTCAAAAGCTAAACATTTAGTTGATGAAGTTATATTTGCTTTATAATCGTTGTTTCTTACAACAATTTTCTAAATATTATTTTGCTTAATTATAAAGCAAATAGAACTTTACTAAATATTAATTAAACGTTTAGAAGCAAAATTTATACTTATTAAATAAATGGCTTCTAAAAGGTAAAACATATTTATCAATCAAGCTCAACATAAAGAGAAACGAGTAAATGACTCATTTCGTAAGTTTAGCGTGACACACACTAAATATAGGAGCTTTCACATCTAGGTCTTTATCTTTACCGTCATCTCTAAAATTCGAAGATTTCCTTCATTTTGCATTTCCATCCAAAAAATTTAGAGTTTTACGATTAGTGATTCTTCAAAATTAGAGATCCACTATTTATCATCTCTATATATGTTCATGAGTATCTAAGAAAAAGAAAATATAAGTTTTCCGTCAGATTTCCTGGTGTTATATCTCAGCGCCGCATCAGTTTTTTTTCTCACTTTCTCTAGTTTTCTCTAGAATGCACAGTTTCGTCTTACTTTTACTCAAAATTCCCCAAAAGAATTTAAATCAAACTTTAAAACTTTTCCACACTCTCCAACTCGACCCCGATGATGGGGAGGGCAGTGTTCCCATCTTGGGCCAACACTTCACCAATCAGTGAACTCATAAGGCGTTCGGTTCAATTCCCGAGTCATTTAACAGGGGGAGGGGAGGGGAAGGAAAATTTTCTCTCCTAATCTCTCCAATTTGGGAGGATGAATATATGGTCATATTTGGTCATATTTTCTTTCCTTTTCCCTCCCCTCCCCCTGTTAAATGAAACTCAGGAACAAGGTTTTTCATATTTTCATCTCTTTTCCCTCCCTCCCTCTGTTAAATGAGTCTCGGGAACAGAGTGTTAGTAAATTAAAATATTTAGTTAAATCGTAGAGATCGAGACAGAAATTAGTTCTAAAAGAAACTTCTTGTAGTTAACAAACATTAAAAACCGAAGGTGCAAAAGTGTAATTTACTATAATACTCAATAATTTGTTTTGAACAGCTATGGTTACAAACAAAAAAGATACTGTTAGTCAACTTTCATCCTCTTCATCATCATCATCAACAAAGTATCAAACGATAGCTTGTTTAACTTCCGGTGATTATTAAACACCGCAAACAGTCATGAACGACGCTATGAACTCGCGCTTTATACTTCACAATGCTTTGATCGTCACCATGGATAAAGAATCTCGTGTATTTCGTAACGGAGGAATCGTTATTGATAACGATAGAATCGTAGCAATCGGTCAATCAGCAGATATTATTCGTCAATACTCGTCGAATTCACACGAAATCATCGACCTCCATGGCCAGTTTCTACTTCCTGGTATGTTTCTCTACACTTATTATTGTCATTTTGTATTTATGCTAGACACCGAACATATGATATGTAAATTATAGGATTAATGTTAGACCACACGGTGTGGATGTTGAACTCCGCCAGTCCACGTCAAGCTAACCATCCCGTGTCCAGCGTGGAGCACGACGTTGTGGCTGGAGTTTGAGGATCTCCACTGGCGTGGGGCCAAATATGTGGGTGGGTAGGTGGCGTTTCATTGGTAGGTGGATTTTGGGTTGGTTTTGATTGGTTAATTATTATTATTATTATTATTATTATTATTATTATTATTATTATTATTATTATTATTATTATATAAAAACGTCACTTTCCGCTCCTTTCTCTTTTGCACAACGCCATTTTTTTGACGCGTGCTGACGCCACATGTCGCATAACGCACAATTTTCATGCCTATCCACACCGAATGGTCTTAGCGACGGTTGGTGGTAGTGGTGGTTTCATGGAATGTAATGGAATTGGAATTTGCGCAGGAACTGGATTTTGATTTGGACGGTGTGTTTATTTCATAGAATGAATCTGAATGGAACTTGAATGTAGGTTGCCCTTCTTTATGTTGTTGTTTAGGGAGTAAAATCAAATACAAACCACATTTGGCATACAAATTGTAAGAATCATTTAAAAAGTGTCACGTGTCATCCAAGCAATTATAGAGAAATGATAAAATAATATCCTAAATAATATCAATTATATTGAATTCCCTATAAATATGCCAACAAGCAATTAATTATTTATTTGGATATTCCTTTTGTTTTCAATGTGTTGAGTAAGAAAAGTGCTAATTAAGAAAAGTGCTGATATCATTCAAATATGTGCTAAAATCAATTATCTTGATTAATTTTCATGTGCTAATATAATTAAAAAATGCTACTTTTATGTATGTATTGTTTTGGTATGTGCTAATATAACTTTTTTTAAGTGCTAGGATCTGTTCTTACGGTTTGTAGGATAAATATGGTTTGTACCGGAACCAACCCATGTTGTTTAGTTCCATTTCAACTTTAAAAAAAGCCCGAAAAAACTATGAAATGAGATCAACATTCCAATTCAATCACGAATCTATTCTTAAACAAAAGATGATGGTTATTGAGTTTTCTTTAAACAACTGAAAAATAAACAAAAGATGATGGTTATTGAGGGGTTTATTTATTGTTATTTTTTTAAGAATTGAAAAGTATGGTGAAAGTGTTATCATATGATCAATTTAGTGGAGGATGTGTGGTTGACGATAAGCATCACAAGTCATGGGGCATATCATGAGCTGAAACTCTGAAAGGGTGGATAACATGGGGGTGGGCGTTGGAGGGTTATTTATTATTAATTTTTTATGTTATCTTTTATTTGTAAGCACATGGGTAAAATTATTCTTTCACATACATCTAAAGACTAAGGATTGACAAAAAAAAAAGGTCCGAGTTTCCAAAACCCAAAGCATCCGGGACGGGTATACCAGACGAGTATGAGATTAGAAAAAAAAAATATTTCACGCAGCGGTGGAGCCTGAACGAAAAATCAGTAGGGCCGAACTCTCAAAATCCAAATCAGTGGGGGTTGGACTCCTAATCCAATATTTTACACTACAAAAAAAAAATCTGGAAATTTCGGTAAAATTAACACTAAGAATGAAAAATCGATAGGGTCCAGGCACCACTAGGCCACCAAGAAACATGACACTAGTTTTTTTTTTTTTTTTTTATCCTTTGCAGTGAAACCATTACAATAGGCTTATGAGAACTATTCAAATGTTATGGACTAAAATCAATTCTAGTGAACGAGTGTTATGCTTTTATTTGTGCTAAATGATGAGTATATTTTGAGATTTATTTGTGTTTATGCGGTTAATCTGTAGGTTTAAGTGATCTATAAGCAATGCTAAGGTTTGTTGAATACAGAATTTCAGAGATATGATTAGCTTTTTGTTTGTTAGGTTTGATCAATACACATGTTCATACGTCTCAACAACTAGCTAGAGGAATTGCTGATGACGTCGATTTGCTTACGTGGCTGCACCATCGGATCTGGCCGTATGAATCGAATATGACTGAAGAGGATTCGTACATCTCAACTTTGCTTTGTGGAATCGAACTCATTCACTCTGGTGTAAGTTTCATCGGTTATGCATATCAAAATTGGTATACCGTATGTATCATGTTTGTTTGATAAGTAGGGGTAGGCTTGTACGTTAGTTCGTTTAACTTTAACGGAACAAACAAACGAAAACGAATACTTAAATGAATGGATATTCTTGTTTGTGTTTGTTCGTTAAGAGAATAAACGTGTTTGTGTTCTTTTATGTTTGTCTGTTAATATTTTAAACTAATGGTTCACAAACATAAACATAAACGAACACAGATGAACATAAGCGAACAGACATAAACCAACACGAGTGAAAAGTGATCGTGAATAAATATATATGAACAAAGGTTTTTAAAAATGAAAATCATATTGATATCAAGTTAGTACTAGTAATAAATAAATTTGAATGAATATTTAAACGAACATAAAAGAATGAACAAATGTAAACGAACATAAACATAAACGAACGTACGTAATTGGTGTTTATTCATTTAAATAAATGAACACAAAATTGTATTCATATCTGTTCATTTTTTAAATGAAAGAACATAAACGAACTTCTCGCTGCACAGTTCACGAACTGTTCACCGCACGTAAGCCAGGGGAATACCTTATGAAAATTTGGATTCTAATTAATTGAATATCAGGTCACATGCTTTGCAGAAGCAGGAGGACAACATGTATCAGGAATGGCAAAGGCAGTAGAATTACTAGGTTTACGTGCATGTTTAACGCAGTCGGTTATGGATTCTGGCGACGGTTTACCATCTTCATGGGGCATTAGGACTGCAGATGAATGTATTCAGGTAAATTTCCACCACTGCAAGCTTGATATAGATTAAACTAGATAACTTTTCGGGTTGCTTGTAATATGTCCTTACTATTTTTCATAAACCGAATGTGCTTGTTATGCATTTGTGAGAAACCAATGTTGATCACAGTCTCAAAAGGAGTTGCACAAGAAGCATAATAATACTGCCGACGGACGCATTAGAATATGGCTTGGTATTAGACAGATTATGAACTCAACCGATCAATTACTTCTTCAAACAAGAGATACGGCGAAAGAACTGCAAACCGGAATCCACATGGTCTTTCCCTATCCCAACCTCTTCCTTAAAAAGAAAAAAAAAACATGCTTTATATGTAATTGTTTCAAACCTTAGCATGTTGCAGAGATACCCTTTGAAAATGACCTGGTGATGCAAACTCGGGAAGTTGATCATGGGACCGTTACATATCTAGAGAAAGTCGGGTTTTTGTCAAGCAATTTGCTATCAGCTCACACTGTTTGGGTAAATGAAAATGAGGTAATTTTCTAAACTAATAGTGCATACGTTTCGCTAGTAACTGACTAACTTACAAGATGGTGAAAAAATTATAATCGAGTAAAATGCCATTTTCGTCTCTGAGGTTTGGCTAGTTTTGCGACTTTCATCCAAAGGTTTGTTTTTCCGCATCTGGATCCAAAAGGTTTGAAATCTTGCCATTTTCATCTGGCTCGTTAACTCCATCCATTTTTCTCCGTTAAGTCAGGGATATTTCAGTCTTTTTTGTTAAGTTAAAGGGCAATTTGGTCTTTTCACTTTATGTAAAAAGACCGAATACTCCTGAAAAGACAGAGTTGCCCATTAAGTTAGCAAAAAAGACGGAAATACCTCTGACTTAACGGAGAAAAATGGATGGAGTTAATGAGCGGGATGAAAATGACAAGCTTTTAAACCTTTTGGATCCAGATGCGAAAAAACAAACCTTTTGACGAAAGTCGCAAAACTGGCCAAACCTTAGTGGTATTTTACTCTATTAGTTTTATGATTGTTTTTGGATTATATACTTTTCAGATTGGATATCTTTCTAATCATGAGGTTAAGGTGTCCCATTGTCCTGCTGCCGCCATGCGCATGCTTGGATTTGCGCCGATTAAAGAAATGCTTGATGCCAATGTTTGTGTATCCTTGGGGACAGATGGTGCACCGTCAAATAACCGTATGAGCATTGGTATGTTTTTTACCTTAAACCCAATGTTTCTCGACGTTTATTGACCGTTGAATTATTATTATAATGTACTAAAATAGATACATCTATGGCACCATTCATTGTGAACTTTGGTATCAAATCTTTTAACTTAAAGCTATTTAATCAAGTGGTTGTGATTTTTTTTTAAATATTATACAGTTGATGAGATGTACCTAGCTTCTTTGATCAATAAAGGGCGCGAAGTTTATACAAAAGGCACTACTGACCCTACAGCTCTTCCTGCGGAATCCGTTCTGAAAATGGCAACCGTAAATGGTGCAAAAGCAGTACTTTGGGAGAATGAAATAGGTTCTCTTGAAGTTGGAAAAAAGGTTATTATTTTGTTTTTTTCCCAAAACTTAACAAGTACTTTTCTTATGCTAGGGGTGGATATTGACATAATATCTACTAGTAGAGGTAACAGTTTTAACCGATTTACGTATAAATGTGTCAATTTGGTTTGTGTTTTTATCTCAAATAGGTTATAGGGTAATGGTTAAAATAGGTTGAAAGACACCCGAAGTTAATGGTTGCATCTATTTGGAACACGCTATGCATTATTCTTATCGTGTTCTTATGCATATCTCTGCAGGCCGATATGATTGTAATCAATCCTTCTTCGTGGTCTATGGTTCCCATTCATGACTGGTATAGACATCATTTACATACAAACAATCCCTGGCCCTTTTAAGTTGTTCAAACTTTGAATATTGTGATGGTAACTAAGGGTGTTCACCGTCCGGTTTTGAAAAGAATTGGGCCGAATCGCTAACTATGGTTTGGTGAAACAACAAACCAAAGTGGGCGGTTTTACCGGTTTGGTGGTTTAACGGTTTGAATTGAGTTTTTTATTATTATTTTTTTCAAAATCATTAGGTTGTATTTAAATACCCATACATATGTATAACTAATGATTTTGAAAAAAAAAAAATTCAATTAAAAAAACCCTCAAAAATTACAGAAAAAAAAAACCCCTCAAAAGTTAAAAAAAAAAACCCTCAAAGATTACAAAAAAAAACATGTTGACTTTTTTTTACCTGGCCTTGACCAGGTTAGTTGCTGACGTGGCAATGGCTTTTGTCAGGTCAACCACCATGTAGATGGTTTTTTGCTGACATGGCAGCTTATGTGATTGTCATGTCATCAGTATCAAAATGAAAAAAAAAAAAAAAAATCATAGTTTGTTGCATACATAGAATGACAATTTGGTTCCATTTCTACTTTCTAACAAGTAGGTCTCGTTATCTGATGATCGCTTTACACTTTCAGCATCTCCAGCCTCGTGTATTGCTTGCGAACTGAAAATATAGTCTCTGTCATGTGCAATGGCCGTTGGATCATGAAGAATCAGAAAATCATGAATGTCGATGAGGTATATTATGTATACATTACTTTTAAATTTTAATATATGTACAAAGTATATAATGTTAACAAATTTTGCTGCGCGCAAAACAGGCAGAAATCATATCAATGGCGAAGCATGCTGCTGCACAGCTTTTGAGTAGGGCAGGCATACAAATTCCTAACAGGATGAATCTCGTATGAACTCCAAATCTCTAGTGTGTATGAAGGCGACAACGATGTAACAAGAGCGGTCTACATGCCATAAACTTAATAATACGCAGATATCAACAAGTTATGAACTTATGATTTGAAATTTGTAGATTATCCAAACTGATTGTTCAAAAACACTTGATCACATTAAAAGTAATCCTAATTCCTAAACGTGAACAATTTATAAGTTTTTCAATTATTACTTATTATATATATTTATTTCTTAAGAATTTGAACTTAGAGACATTTAAAGTCAGTAAGGTTTAGATCACCACTAGAGGATACGACCTTCATCACCGCGGTTGATAGCTTGATTATTATTTTGCAATTAAGTTTAAAATTTATGTATGTATCCACATAGATAATCATGTATGTTAGTTAACAATCATTGTTTATTTTGCAATATACCAGTCTCGAAGTTAACACTTTTCTTAATCGTTTGACTTATAGGTGGAATTGGAAATCATGATTCATTCTTCAAAAAAAGGTTTTTTTTGGCAAATATAAATTGTATATCCTCATACTAGGTTAAAACCCCGTGTATTACACGGGTTGAATAAATATAATTTTATATATTAAATAATTAAAAACCCCGTATATTTCACAAATTGAATAAAACTAATTTTATACACCAGATAATAATTATAAAAAGTTTTATTTTTAAAACCCCATGAATTACACGGGTTAGAATATATGGAATTTTGTATAGTAAATAATAAAAGAAGTTATATAAGATAAGCAAAAGTTAAAATAAAAACAAAGATATAATGATTATTTATCAATAGCATTAGTTATAATCTCATATATATAAAAATCTAATGTATTAATGTTAATAATAATACTAATAATAAATTTGAGAGAAACCAACACATGATATTAATTGGAGTTTTTTTTTTTTTTGAATTGGAGTTATTTATTATCATTATTAAGATTGTTTTTTATCATCTCAATTTCTTTAAAGGCCTTTTACTGTTTATACTGTGAACTTAAATTTATTATCTAACGTTTATCTTAATATATGGATAATTATCAAATCCTACTTATATTGTATTTTTATCATCTCAATTTTTTTAAGGTCTTTTACAATTTATGATCACATAATTATTAACTCAAAACTAATATATAATGTTTATCTTAATATATGGATGGATACTTATCAAATCCTATGTATAACCATTTTCTTAATATATGAATTCTGACACAGTATGACATTTAATGTTTATCTTAATATATGAATACTTAGCAAATCGTATTAGAAGTTAAATTAATGACTTTCTTTTTTAGTTATAAAAAATAAATATTTATTAGTATGGTAAATGTAGTTATTATTTGTCTTGCATTTTAAACATATATTAAATTTAATAATTTAAATTAAATAATAATTATCTACAATTAAGGAATTAAAATATAATTTCTAACCTAGTAATTAATATAAATAAATAATAATATATTTTATAGAACTTTATCCGTAATTTGTTAAATGTTTGAAACATATTAAATTTAATAGTTTAAATTAAATAATAATTATATAGAATTAATGATGGTCTAGAATAATGACAAGTGTCCCTCCATTGGTTTCTTTTATTATATAGTATAGATTAGTCAATAGGTCAAAACGGACAACTATTAGAGCATTCACATTCAATCCATCATATTTTCACCCTAAATTACACTAAAAAACACTACTTTTTCTCTTCTTTTCAATTAAATAATATTTTTTTATACCTTTATCATTATCGTTTCTCTCTCCTCCACTCACAACCACTTTCAAAATATATTAAAAAATTATAGGGGGTGAACAGTGTCCCCCCAAATATACAGATGAACAGTAACATTTTCTTTCTCCTCCACTCACAACCATTTTTTATACTCTTTATATTTTAAAAACACCACACACATAATTTGATTATTTGGATGTGAATGCTCTTATACAACTTGTTAACTTTAAAAATATTCAAATAATCCAAATAGATTAGCAACACCGCACCACCCATGACCATTGTTTGTCTCCACCATTATTAGTTGTCGCCTCACGACTGCACAACCATCAACATCACCGACGCCACCACCGCCACCCCAACACCACCTCGTAGTTGTCCCCATCACCATGGCAACCACCATAATTCTAATTTATAAATAGCCGGTGAACCTATTTTGATACTTTTCTTTGTAAACAGTGACGGATCCACTTTGATGGGAGGGTGGGTAGAGACCCACCACACAAACTTCAACTTTTATGTTAAATTTCTTTTGAATTTTAGCCCAATTAGATACCTGTGTTATTTTAGAAGATCAGACTGAATCACATAACCCTAAACTTCTAGGTAGTGTTTGATATGCAGGAATGAGAGGCAGAATGGAATGGACTATTACGAGTGAATGAAAAAAAAATGTTTGGTTGGTCAAGGTAATGGTTTTGGAATCATCCATTACATAGGCCATTCCATTTCCTCAAATTCATTCCATCCACACCCCTTGTTTTATTTCCATTCCCTCTCCCGTCTTCATTACCAACACTCCCCACCAACTCCACCACTAGCCATCCGCCGCCACCACCTTACATCGTTGACCATCGGCGCCACCATCGCCACGACCCGCTGTCGCCATCGCCGAACACCGGTGCCACCGCCACCACCCACCGCCGCAACCACCCCCTCCACCACCGAACACCGGAGCCATCGCCACCACCAACCACCGAACACCACCAACACAACCCACCATCGTCGACACCCTCCGCCACCGAACACCGCCGCCACCACTGGACACTACCACCGACAACCTCCGCCACCCGCTGCCACCACCCTTCGCCACAACACCGGCACCACTGCCGACCATCGCCACCCTCGGCCACCGAACACCAACGTCACCGCCGCCACAACCCACCACCGCTGCTGTCTCCGACCGTCGCCACCACCCATTGCTGATTTTATTCCTTCTTTTCATGCCCACCAAACACTACAAGGTAATGATTCATTCCATTCCCATATGGTAACCAAACAAGACCATGGAATGGAATGATCCATTTCATTCCTTTGTCCATTCCATTACCTCGTCTATTCCATTCTCTCGTCCATTCCATTACCTGATATCAAACAGATAAAGTTTTCAATTTGTCTATGTTTGTCTCACGGTATGGGCTTGGGTTGGGGCGTGGGTTGGGGGAAAACGCCCAAGCCACCACCCCGGGTGGGCTTGGGTTGGGGCGTGACCCTTGGGGCTTGGGTTTCAAGCCGGGCGTGGGGCGGTCTTGACAAGCTGACATGGCGGGCTGTGAATGGCCAAACCAAACTAGCCGTTGGCCAACGGCTATGTTAAAAAAAAATATTTTTTCACTATAAAACTCACATTTTCTTCCATTTTTTACCACATTCAACCACATCTTCTATAATCATCTTCAATTCTCTTTCTACAAAACGAAAAAATGCATCCTCATAACCGTGCTTATGATCCGAACAACCCGTATGCATTCCAAGAAAATAATCCTAGCCCACCACTCAATCGTCCAATGCCTCGTCCATTATCATACATTCTTCTATGACCGTTGAAGTGAGTTATGCATCGTATATTGGGAATCGTTTGTATAATAACTTCCCACACACCGATGATTCGATACCTACCCCGTTTACACAAACGCCCATCAACCTTTCACCAACATCCATCGACCTTTCACAAACCGAAATCGTCCCCGAAACTCAACCACCCAACGATGCTCCTTCCGCATCGAAACCCATCAAAAAGATAAGTCATAAGAAAAAAACCGAGGTGGAGAAAGCCCTTGAAACCGTCAAACTTTGTTTTTATTAGTGGTTATTTTTTATATAACTTTGTAATGTATTAAATTTTGTTTTTATTAAAATAGGAAATTCTCAACATCGAACTCATTTGTGGGAAGCGGTTAGTAGAGCATTCCATGAAGAAATGGGAAGGGAGGCTTATCGTGAAAACGATAGCTTATCCTCGAAGTGGAGCGAGATAAGCACCCAACTTACAAAATTTAGTGGGTTTTTAAATAAAGTAAAGCAAAACCCAAAAAGTGGTGAAACCGAAGCCGACATTGTGACAAATGCTTTGGTTACATTCAAAACAAATGTGGCGATCGACTTCCGTTTCATGCATTGTTGGGAGATTTGTAAGTTCCATCCAAAGTGGGCGAATATCCCCAGTGGTAGCGAATCGAACACGTCTTCCAAAAGGTCAAGGGCCTCGTACCAAGAACATGTAAATCCTAACTTAGATAAGGCATAAGTGCACAAATTCATTTCGTAAAGTCATAACTTTATCATCGTTCGACAATTCACAAATTCAATTCCAATGCACGACAATTATCTAAGGATTCAAAATCAAAATACAACTTGTCACAATCAAAGCTCAAACGATGTTCAACCCTAGAAACTTACAATAACCTACACTAGGGTGAAACCTTCAAGAAATTAGCCGCTCATGGTGAACGGGACTTGATCAATGGATGATGGAGACTTGAACTGGATCATCTTGGGGCTTGTGAAATGATGGATGGTGAAGATTAGGGTTTTGGTAAGTGATGATGGTGGAAGGATCAAGGGATGAATGCCTAGGGTTTTGAATGGAGAAGAAGGTGAATTGGGTGCTGGAATGGAATGATTCAAATGAAGGTTGATGATATGGATGGATTGGTGGTGATTAAGATTATCAATTAGGCTCCCAGAATGATTTTTCAAATTCCCACAAAGTGTAACCCCTGAATTGATTGCCAAAATATGTTTTAAAGACGTTCAAAACATCCAACAACCAACATATCACGACTTCAGAATTCAAGACCCGTCGGCGACGGTACTTCCCTGTCTCCTTTTTGTCCGACGGCTTAACATGCCGTCTACGGTCAACTTGAGCGAAGGTGTGATCTATGGGGCGTCGCTGACGGCCCTCCACGGAATCGGCGACGGTGCTTGCAAGACCAAATCCCCGTTTTTTTTTTTTTTCATTTTCCTTCTCCCGGTTGATCCGTTTCGCATCCCGATGGCCCGTTTTTCGTCCCGATGACCGTAAAGCTCCCAAAAAGCACCTTAAACTTCATTAAACTTGCAAAACACAAATTTAATTAAAAGTAGGCTATTCGGAATTAAAACCCATGCAAAAACATCAAGTTATGCAATTACAAACACCGTTATTCGACCACGTATCAGTTGACCCGACCCGTTTTAGATTATTGTACTTGAGGACACTGAAGAGTACATTGGGTATGCACCAAAGGAAGATATTAAGGCTCAAGAAAGACGTTCTTTTGATCTTTTGGCAAGTTTTTATGTCCTATTTTTCTACTCGTGATCGGCCCGTTAAAAGCTCGAATCGAGTCAAGCTAAAAACGGGCCAATGTCGAGTAGTTCACGAGTAGCTCAACTCATTTACGACACTATTTTTATCTCTGGATAAAATAACTGAAATTGCTTATAAATGTCTTGGATTTTTTAGGTGATTATAAACCAGAATCTTCAAAAGAAAGGGAACAAATCAGCACTGTTTTTCGAAGGCTGTTTGAGGTGTGTCATCATTGCTTACAACATTCTAAATCGTTTTGTTGAAAAAAACTTGTACTAAAAAATGGTTTGTGGGTTGGGCTGGCCCGACCCGTTTTGACGAGGGATGTGATTTTCGTGCAGTGTTGATGGATATAGAGCAATGGTTGAAATGTTTCTAGATGTGGAGGTAACGGGCTTGGACGGATACGGTTAGCCTATAAAGGTGAGTGCTTCGGGCTGGCAGGCCCGAATTTTATAGCACGAGTGTGATCATCTAGCGGGGACTTTTTATGTTGACAAGATGGTTAACCGGACATTTAGGACTAATTCATCGAACCCCCTCTCGTTTCTTGGAGGAGTTCTTTGTGCAAAGGCCTCGATGCTGTTTCACGTGAGTATTGTATGGATTTGGTAGTGATAAAAATGTGAATAATGTCCGACTCTTGATGTTTCTTCTTTTTCTTTGGTAGAATGTACCTCCGGCTGTGTTGGTCCGGTTTCTACGAGAGCATCGATCAGAATGGGCTGATTTTAATGTTGATGCTTACTCAGCTGCTTCGGTAAAAGCTAGCCCATATGGATATCAACGGACACGGCCCACGAGGTTTACAGGTAGCATGAGTAAACTGGTAGTTGACAATTGCTAATCAAAACATATTGCATGAGTAAACTGGTAGTTGACAATTGCTAATCGCAAACCAGTGTTTGCGATTGTCCTTACCATCTTTTTCTCTTCTTTAATATTGTTTTTATCTTCTTCCTCTTTGACCGGATCCTATTTGGATAATATTCTTACTTTTTTATTTATTTTAAAACGGCCTGTCTGGTTACTGCGCTGAATAACTTTGTCTTGGTAAATTAGGTTCACTCAATTCGTTTCAGTTTTAACTTTTTTTATGATCTGTAATGCCAGATTTTGATGGTTGCTCTGGTTGAAAAAGCACTTGATTTCTACCTTTTCGTTGGAGGTATGTCAGTGAAGTACCATAAACAATGAATGCAAACTTCAGAAGCTTCCAGCTTCCTTAGGGGGCTGTTTGAAAAAGTAGAAGAAACTTGATTTCTACATACGAGACGCTAAATGCAGAAGAAATAAAGCGTTCCCTATGCCTGCATTATCATATAAATTCAACACCACATATCCAATATCAGGATATGAAGTGGATGATTTAGATCAGATCATCTCATCTGTGTGTTGCAATGTTTTTAAACCCGGGCCGGTTCTTGCATTTAACCCGTTTCAACATCGACCCGGAGGTTGGGTCGGGATCCGGGCGGCCGGGCCAGCGGTCCGTCTATTTAAGGTCAGGCCGGCGATCGAGGAGAAGAGACATCGAGAGGAGAGTGAACAGGGGCAGTCCGGCGGTGGCGTAGAATGTGTTTTGACTTTTTCCGGCCAACATGCGGCAGTCTGGCGGTGGCGTGTTAGCTCCGGTGGATCTGCTTTCTTTCTGGTGTAAGTTAGAAAGGTAGGAGAAGAAGACACTTTATTAATATGTTCAATGCTTTTGTATGTATATGAGTATATCTAATACATGGGCTATGGGTGACGTGATGTCGTGGTCACAATCAAATTTAATCCAATTACTACTAAATAAATAGTGGCAAGTGGGTATCGAACACAGGGAGTTTGTGGAATATGTGTTATCTAAATGTTTATCTAAGTTAACTATAATTTAAACTAAATGCAATAAAAATAAATTCAAGAGTGGGTTTGATTGGTTGATTTTTAAACTAAGATTAACTAATTAAATTGCAAAAGAAAAGTTTTGGTTGCAAACAAATTAGAGACGAGTGACCATCTTTAGTTTTCGGTTTGCTTCAACATTTGTGCTATCATTCACTAGAAAGAACTACATAGACATAGTTCATGTGCAATTACTTGTTGTGATAAAAGGGAACTAAGTACTCAGATTCCTAGAACGTGGGGTTGTTACCCGATGACCAATTGACCCTTACCCGATCCTAGTTCTACCCATGATATCTCGATTGCCAACGGCACCAAGAACGTATGGTTTCAAAATAGAATAATCATAAGCATCAACAATTTACACGCAAATAAGAACACACCATGATAATTAAAACATAAATTCAATTTACCATTCTAGAAATATGAAATCAAGCACAAATTGTCTCTACAAACTTTCAACTAAAAATGACCATAAAGAGTTTAGCTATCCATGGCTTGAACAACCATCCTCCACCACGTCTCCATACTTCCTCCCCAAAATCGATTCGTTCACTAACCAAGTGTTAAGAGTTGTGTAACCGAATACAAGTGAAAAGACCTCTTAAAACTCCATAAAAAAACATTAAATGCGATAAGTTACATATGCTCTCCAATCGGTGCCAACAAAAGAAATATGCCGCCCCAAAAGTGAAGTCATCATGATGTTCATTAAGTTGTTGACTTTTGTATACTTGTGCTTCTCCAAATTGCCGTCAAAGATGTCCACGTCCCACCATCCAACATGTGCGGCCCAATCAATTAATTAATAATCCCCAAACTCACGTAAATATTGTTTTTTTTTCTCAAAGTTGTCGTCCACAATCAGGCCCACATGTGAGTCAAAGCTGCCAACCAATCAAGTCCAGATGTGCGTGTATATATGATGATGCCCTTGACTCCACACGTGATGTTAGTGATGGATCTTAAAGTTGGCGGCCCACTCCAAAGACTCCATGTGTCCACAAGCCCACATGTGTATGTATGGATTCATTATTCATGCGAGGTTGTCAGCCCAAAAGTCACGTGAATGAGTGTGGTGATATATGATCATTAATATTGTTGCCACAATTTGATTCCCCCAAAATTGAGAATGATGATATGATTGACTTTTGTATCCTCCCAAGTCCACGTGTGCGACTAAGTTCAATCCATCTCCAAAAGTCTAAATGTCAGCTGTGATGATTCTTTGGCTGACTTCTCACGTGGATCCCCACTCTATTCCTTTGTTTTTTTTTCACATATTCAATCTTCCATCCAATAACATGTGTGCTTATATTATCTACCGTAGCCTACGATGTCAGCCGTAGGCTACGGTGGCGGCTGACATTTTCTCCCTTGTTTCTTTTATTTGATCTCTCAAAGTCCAAACTTGCTTCTTGCAACTTCCATTTAATCATCATAAAGGCATATTTTATGCACTTAAGTACCTGCAAAACCAAACAACTCGTAGTTACTAAATTCAAGCAAATAACCAAGTAAAGCATGGAATTTTAATCTTTTTAAACCATTTAAGGGTTGTCCTACGAACCACCCGTCAATGGGCTTTTCACTGTCAAAAAGCACCTCTTTCAAAAGGTAGAAAAGACAACACAGTCTTCGATGTGCACTGTGCATACAATATACATACATCAGCTTTTTTAATAATTTTAGTATAGTATTAAGTTTTATTAGTATTTAATAATTTTTACCCCTTATAAGCTTGTATAGTGAACGACCTCGAGCCCGAACTTCATTTTTAGAGCTCAAAGTGATCTCTAATTTTATACATATTTTTATACAATTTATGACGTAATCCGGGTCTTAAATCCGGTCGAACCTTTGACCCTGTAAGTCGACCGGTTCGACCCCCGGTCCGGTCCTAGAAACATTGGTGTGTTGGCGTGTTCAATCCGCCACTTTGGTTGCTACAAATTCAATGGGTACATCAAGCTTCTGGACATGGTTTAAATGGTTGGTGAAAATGTCTTCTGAGCAAAATGGGTTATGTGATGTATTGTAGATAAATATGGGGTCATTCTTGTATATTTTGTAACCAATGTTTTTAAACCCAGAGGTCGGGCCGGGATCCGGGCAGTTGGGCCGGCGGTCCGTCTATTTAAGGTCGGGCCGGCGATCATGGAGAAGAGACATCGAGAGAAGAGTGAACAGGGGCGGTCCGGCGGTGGCATAGATTGTGTTTTAACTTTTTCCGGCCAACATGCGGCTGTCCGGCGGTGGCGTGTTAGCTCCGGTGGATCTGCTTTATTTCTGGTGTAAGTTAGAAGGGTAGGAGAAGAAGACACTTTATTGATATGTACAATGCTTTTGTATGTATATGAGTATATCTAATATATGGGCTATGGGCTTTTCACTGTCAAAAAGCACCTCTTTCAAAAAGTAGAAAAGACAACACAGTCGTCAATGTGCACTGTGCATACATACATCAGCTTTTTTAATAATTTTAGTATAATATTAAGTTTTGTTAGTATTTAATAATCATTACCCCTTATAAGCTTGTATAGTGAACGAGCTCGAGCCCGAACTTCATTTTTAGAGCTCAAAGTGATCTCTATATTTTATACATATTTTTATACAATTTATGACGTAATCCGGGTCTTAAATCCGGTCGGACCTTTGACCCCATAAGGCGACCGGCCGGTCCTGAAAACATTGTTTGTAACGGTTTACCCATTTGGAAACCAGTTTTGATTACTTACATTTATTTTAAAACGTAATTATAATAATATTTACAAATCTAAAATCAAGTATCGAACCAACTTCACCATTATATTTTATCGACACTGGATGTCATGTACATAAATGTCACGATCGAATTTGGTTTTGGTTATGGCTTAAAACCGAACCGTCCCGTACATAGCCCTAAACTCACCAACCTAAGTGATATGTTTCCTGCCGCATCGCGCGGGCAAACGACTAGTATATTCTGAATGTGATTGTGAGTGGAAGTGAGAGAAAAGATAATGATAAAAGTATAAAAAAATATTATTGAATTGAAAGGAGAGAGAAAAGATAGTTGTTTTTAGTGTAATTATAGAGTAAAACTGATGGATAGGATAATAGGTAAAATGTATGTATCAATCAAGCTCAACATAAAGAGAAAGGAGTAAATAACTCATGGGACCCAACCCCTTCCTTAAAAAGAAAAGAAAAAAAATGTTTTTTATGTAATTGTTTCAAACCTTAGCATGTTGCAGAGATACCCTTTGAAAATGATCCGGTGATGCAAACTCGGGAAGTTGATCATGGGACCGTTACATATCTAGAGAAAGTCGGGTTTTTGTCAAGCAATTTGCTATCAGCTCACACTGTTTGGGTAAATGAAAATGAGGTAATTTCCTAAACTAATAGTGCATACGTTTCGTTAGTAACTGACTAACTTACAAGATGGTGAAAAAAATATAATTGAGTAAAATGCCATTTTCGTCTCTGAGGTTTGGCTAGTTTTGCGACTTTCGTCCAAAGGTTTGTTTTTCCGCATCTGGATCCAAAAGGTTTGAAATCTTGCCATTTTCATCTGGCTCCTTAACTCCATCCATTTTTCTCCGTTAAGTCAGGGGTATTTCAATTTTTTTGTTAACTTATAGGGCAATTCGGTCTTTTCATTTTATGTACCAAAACCGCATACCCTGAAAAAACTGAATTGCCCATTAAGTTAGCAAAAAAGACGGAAATACCCCTGACTTAAAGGAAAAAAATGGATGGAGTTAATGAGCGAGATGAAAATGACAAGATTTCAAACCTTCTGGATCCAGATGGGGAAAAACAAACGTTTGGACGGCAGTCACAAAACTAGCCAAATCTCAAGGACGAACACGATATTTTACTCTACTAGTTTCTGATTGTTTTTGGATTATATCCTTTCCAGATTGGATTTCTTTCTAATCATGATGTTAAGGTGTCCCACTGTCCTGCTGCAGCCATGCGCATGCTTGGATTTGCGCCGATTAAAGAAATGCTTGATGCCAATGTTTGTGTATCATTGGGGACAGATGGTGCACCGTCAAATAACCGTATGAGCATTGGTATGTTTTTTACCTTAAACCCAATGTTTCTCGACGTTTATTGACCGTTGACTTATTATAATGTACTAAAATAGATATATATATGGCACCAGTCATTGTGAACTTTGGTATCAAATCTTTTAACTTAAAGCTATTTAAACAAGTGGTTGTGATTTTTTTAAAATTTTAAACAGTTGATGAGATGTACCTAGCTTCTTTGATCAATAAAGGGCGCGAAGTTTATACAAAAGACACTACTGACCCTACAGCTCTTCCTGCGGAATCCGTTCTGAAAATGGCAACCGTAAATGGTGCAAAAGCAGTACTTTGGGAGAATGAAATAGGTTCTCTTGAAGTTGGAAAAAAGGTTATTATTTTGTTTTCTCCCAAAACTTAACAACTACTTTTCTTATGCTAGGGGTGGATATTGACATAATATTACTAGTAGAGGTAACAGTTTTAACCGATTTACGTATAAATGTGTCAATTTGGTTTGTGTTTTTATCTCAAATAGGTTATAGGGTAATGGTTAAAATAGGTTGAAAGACACCCGAAGTTAATGGTTGCATCTATTTGGACACACTATGCGTTATTCTAATCATGTTCTTATGCATATCTCTGCAGGCCGATATGATTGTCCCCATCACAACCATCAACATCACCGACGCCACCACCGCCACCCCAACACCACCTCGTAGTTGTCCCCATTACCATGGCAACCACCATAATTATAATTTATAAATAGCCGGTGAACCTATTTTGATACTTTTCTTTGTAAACAGTGACGGATCCACTTTGATAGGAGGGTGGGTACAGACCCACCACACAAACTTCAACTTTTATGTTAAATTTCTTTTGAATTTTAGCCCAATTAGATACCTGTGTTATTTTAGAAGATCAGACTGAATCACATAACCCTAAACTTCTAGGTAATGTTTGATATGCAGGAATGAGAGGCAGAATGGAATGGACTATTATGAGTGAATGAAAAAGAAATGTTTGGTTGGTCAAGGTAAAGGTAATGGTTTTGGAATCATCCATTACATAGGCCATTCCATTCCCTCAAATTCATTCCATCCACACCCCTTTCCATTCCCTATCCCGTCTTCATTACCAACACTCCCCACCAACTCCACCACTAGCCACCGGCCTCCACCACCTTACATCGTTGACAATCGGCGCCACCATCGCCACGACCCGCTGTCGCCATCGCCGAACACCGGTGCCACCGCCACCACCCACCGCCGCAACCACCCCCTCCACCACCAACCACCGAACACCACCAGCACAACCCACCATCGTCGACACCCTCCGCCACCGAACACCGCCGCCACCACTGGCCACTACCACCGACAACCTCCACCACCTGCTGACACCACCCTTCGCCACAACACCGGCACCACTGCCGACCATCGCCACCCTCGGCCACCGAACACCAACGTCACCGCCGCCACAACCCACCACCGCTGCTGTCTCCGACCGCCGCCACCACCCATCGCCAATTTTATTCCTTCTTTTCATGCCCACCAAACACTACAAGGTAATGATTCATTCTGTTCCCATATGGTAACCAAACAAGACCATGAAATGGAATGATCCATTTCATTCCTTTGTCCATTCCATTACCTCGTCCATTTCATTCTCTCGTCCATTCCATTACCCGATATCAAACAGATAAAGTCTTCCAATTTGACTGTGGTTGTCTCACTATAAGTCTATGAATTATTCCAAAGATACATAAATGTTTTGTTCCTTTATTTTCCAGGATAAATAGTAAGAAATATGATTACAAAACTATTTTTCATGCGAGGGTAGAAATACACTAAAACGTATTTTGACTCATCCTTCTGTTTTGAACTATCCTCAACATTTTTTATAACACAAATTTGTCAACTTGGATGGTATTATCATTACTTTTTTTATTTAACTTATTTCTTGTCACACCCCGATATTTCCACATATTACCGGTGGGGCCGGCGGGGAGTATCGTGACGTAGTTGATATCATCACTGTCAATACACACAATATAATAGCACAGCGGAAGGCTTGGTGAATAAACTATTACAAACCATAATGTCTGAGTGTCCGAATGAAAGAATATACAGACTTGGTTGTAATAAGATCCACAGGCGAATCATAAATAAAATACAAGAAAACAAAATAACAGACTTCAGATATCTAGGGATTTGCAAGATCCTCTTATATGACACCTAGTAGCTCCAGCCTATTTACGAGAGGTACCTGTCAATCAGTCTTTAGAAAATACGTCAGTTTACACTGGTAAATACAATTAACTGACTCTTTTGAAAACATTTATGAAAATTGATTTAAGTGCACAAGGCACAAATCATTTATAACTTGGGACAATTATTTAAAGATAATCTTGTATACAGATTTACATGTTTGTCATACAATTTGGGGCCGGTTTGGAAGCCAGTCATGATTAACCGACTCACCACTTATAGAACCCACAAAGGAGTTATCCCCAACATGTGGGTTTATATTTTAGCATTTGCATCTGTCAGGTGTATGGCTACACCCCGTGCATAGGTCGTGGCCATTTTCAAATGAAATGAGCTGAGGATATCTAGGACACGGTCGTATTAACCCCTAATGTTCATGTTATCAAACAAGACAGATTAAAACGGGTTATGTAAATTTATTAATCACAATCCGATTAAATAATTTCATACCCGACCAAGTGGTCTTATTATAATACCATATCCCAAGCCCGTATAAGGGAAAATAAGTTAAAAGTATTTACCTGAGCTAAATGTGAAAGGTAACTCAGCCGTATAATCCTAACGCTTTATGATGATACCTTCTACTGGATGCTACTTAATCTGTATAGAAGGTTTAATAACCTATTAGGATGCTAACGGGTCTTTAGTTAAGTCAAAGACCTAGATCGGCTAGCTAGAAATAAACTTTACGGTTCTAAACGATAGATTAAGCGGAGACCGGAATAGAATGTGGTTTAGACCCGACAAGTTTGGATACTTGTATAATATGGGTAAACTAAACACATTCTGGAATTTGAGGATTTAATGATAAGGTTAAACCCGTTTCGGCTATTTTACGTAAACTAGTTAGATAAACCGATCCGAACGCATAAACGCGTAACGGGTAACCAAATGAATTATATACAGGTCTCAAATGTTATTATGCTTAAAATATGTTAATACATCAGTGGGATGTTAACATATATGCCCAAAAAGTATTTAAAACCAATTTAAGTCCCGTAAGGGCATTTTGGTCATTTTAATGATTATAAAAGAGATTTTTTTATAACAAACTGAAGTTCTGGTCTTTGGTAATCAGTAAAAATATTTATTTTATCTCATTACATTAGTAAGATACTACATATATGTGAGGTTTACCAATTATGGCCAAACTATGCCCCGAAAGGGCATTTTGGTCATTTCACATATGTTTTTAAGGACATTTTGGAAGTCTGAGTTCATGACTCATACCTACTGTAATAATTTTAAATTTTTTTTAAAAATTCAGTAGGTAACATGTTACACCCTGATTTCCACGTGTTTCACCGGTGGGCCCGGTGGGGGATTACCGTGACGTAGTTGGCAAATAAAGTCAAACCACAATATATAAATGCACAGTGGAAGCATAAAGATAAATTATATTTCAACCACTGATTGTAATATCCAAGTATCACGAGTAGTCGAAACAAATCCACAGGGGATCAAAATAAAAATATTGTTCAACAGATATGGCATCCCAAGCTTGCGAGACTCTAACGATGCTTAAGGAGTGGCCAGCCTATTTCGTACAGAACCTGCATTTAATCTTTTGGGGAAAATACGTCAGTTTACACTGGTAAATACATTCAACCGACACTTTTGTAAAATGTTTAATAAAATTGATTTGAATGCACAAGGCACAAACTCTTTATAACTTGGGATAATTTATTAATTAAATCTTCTAAAAGAATTACATGTTCACTATGCGTTCGGTCGCCCAGGTCGTGCCGGCTTTAAGGTTAATAGACACGCCACAAAGCATAAAGCTGTGGCGGGAAAACCAACGGTTATACCTTTATAATTATAGACACCTTGTCGGGTGTACACCTACACCCGCGTGTCGAGGTCGTGGCCATTTCGTAAAATGATGCCAAGGATATCCGGGACATGGTCATTAAGCTCCCAAAGGCGTAAAGCCAACAAAACCAATTTTTAAACGGGTCACATTGATAATACCCAACTACAAATGAGTTGGGGTCAATTGCCCGACCAAGCGGTATTTTAAATACCGTAACCCAAGCCCGTATAACGGAAAATAAGTTAAAAGTATTTACCTGAGCAAGTAATATCCTTAATAAACAATGAAAGTTTCTTTTACTGGTCTCCTATTCTGGAACGAAGGTTTAAACAACCTATTAGAATCCTAACGGGTCTTTAATTCAGCCTTAGCTTAGACCGGTCAATTTCAAAGGATAATTACGGTTTAATCGCGTGAAAGACGAAAACCGGGAATGGAATGTGGTTTGGACCCAACAAGTTTGAAGACCTGTTTTATATGGGTATAATAACCACACTCTGGATTTTGAAGTGAAAACGATAAGGTTTGACCCGTTTCGGCTAGTTTATGTAAACTAGTTACATAAACTGAACCGTGCGCGCAAAAAGGCGTAACGGGTAACTGTGAGAGTCTTACACAGGTTTCCTAAGTTAATATGCTCTAAAGAGGTTGTGGTATCAGTAGGATACCTTCCATAATGCTCGTAATGAGTTTAAATCCAATATATGCCCCGTAGGGGTATTCCGGTCTTTTTAAAGATTATAAAAGAGGTTTTTGAGTTCTACAGGAAATCTGAGTTTTCCGAACAGTTTATAAAGTCCAAAATACTCTATTTATTATTTAAAATCAGTAGCAACTGGAATCAGGTCAAAATACCTTGTAGAACTCAAGTTATGTTCAAAAAGGGTATATTCGGTATTTACCGAACCGATGCCATAACCGCAGGTTATGAGCAGGTTAAAAATAATAAAAATCTTTAAAAATCTCGAAATATTATCTTACATCAGTGTGTAGAAGGTTTGGTGTCGAAATTTGGGTTTAGGTAGGCTTTATGCTAAATGCGCCGTTTAATTGCTAAAGTTTCCGTAATTGCGCTATTTAACATAATTCCTATTCTAGACCTCGGATTGACGTGAAATTTTAGGGACATGCTTAGAAATCATTAACTAAGGTTATTGTCCCTTCACATGTCCGAAATTCTCGTTTTAAAGTTAAAAGGGCGTTATGGTCAACTTTTAGGCGTTTAACGGAAATGTGCTAAAGACTCGGACAACCAATGAACCGGTCACAGAGGGTTATACCATCATGTAACCTGGTCCTAAGAGAGTCCTAAGGCATATCTAAAACATACCATAACGGGTCAGAACTGAAGTCAAAGCAAAAGTCAAAGTTTTGCGACTTTCGGCTCCGAACCGGGTCAAAACAGAAAACGGTCGGATCAAACAAGCTTATACTAGTTAATATACTTATTATCATGTTATATGAGTGTTAAAACAGGTTACACGCCATCTACATTACTGATTATGCATAAAATCACAATTTAGCATTCTGTTGACTTTTTCTAAGCAAGTTTGACTCGACATTTGGACTAGTTAGAGTGGGAATCAAAGGGTGCCCTTTTAAGGGTTTAAAGCCCACATGATTACCAACCTATAACTACCTTTGATTCGGTTAATCACTGGACCATTTGTGATTAATCGTTAAGTCAATCGTTAATTACGACAGATTGACTTTTAGGCTATATCTAAGCAAAACTTAACCAAGGAAGGGTGGAGCATACTTACAGAAGTCTAATGCAAGATTAGGAAGGCTTAGGAATGGCACTTGTGCTCCAGAAAAGCTCCAGGAATGTAGAAGTGATGAGTGAACACAATGTGCAACTCATTGGCCTTTTATAGTGAATTTAATCCATTGAGATCATGACAACTAGGTCTATGATTGTGTCCAGATCATTTACAAGTGTCTCCTAATGTATAGGATGGGTTAGGGGTCGCCCATGTCTCTGAAAATATCTTACCATGCTTGTTTTACCGTTTACAACAACCAACAGCCAAGCTGCTGTCGCTGGGCATCCCTTACGGACCGTAAGGCAGGGCCCTTGCGGTCCGTAAGCCTTTGACAGAGAAAATGTTTTACCCTTTCGCACCTTACGGACCGTAAGGCAGGACCCTTGCGGTCCGTAAGCCATTGCCAGAAGCAAAAAAATTAACCTTTCATGATTCGAACGGACAACTTGCAATGCATGATTTTGAGTCTGGAAAATGTCAGTATGAGGCCCTTTAACCCATGCTTGATCAGGGGTGCCTACCCATCATGAAGATTATTGGTTTGAATGATAGGATTCATGGGCAAAGGTTTAAATGGCATTATTTTCTTAGGACTTATATTAGAATTTGGACCTCCATCACTATTATTAGGAATCACCAGATTAAGGTATAGATGTTTGTTAATCATGTTAGGGTCTTGGGATTTATAATGAAGAAGTCGTTCAGAGGTATAAATTAACATGTCGACATGTCTAAAAAAAATCCTACCACACAACTTTTAATTTGATCCGGGTTTATAATACTTTTTTCGTATGTGACACGTGTCGTTAATTTATTGGACGCAAATTTTCGAGGTGTTACATAACAAGTCTTAGGTGTTAAATATGGTTTTAAACCATACTATGCACCCAATTAGTGTAAAACTCGCTAATTGACGATAATCAAGATGTTTATGTAGATCTGATATTTTGATCAGTTTTAAATGCTCAAAATAATTTATTTAATGTATGAAATCAGTAGGAAAAGGTTTGGCATTCAAATCATTTGTTAATCTCATTTTATGTATGAAAAGGTTATTATCGTCATTTACCGATTTACACAAGAACTCTATGATTTAGACAGATTATAATCTGACCAAAAATCTTAAAATTCCTTAAAAATAATATCTTAACAGTAGGTAATGAGTTTTGGTTCAAAATCCAAGTTTAAACATGTCTTATGCAAGATATCGCAATTTAATTAATAAAAAGCTTCTATTTACGATATCGAGCATAACTTCTGTTTGAGACCAAGAACTGATGCCAAATTTTCGGGACAAGCTTATATATCAGTAGCAAAGGTTTTTGTCCTCTCACATTTCTAAAAATATCATTTATATGTCAAAAGGGCATTTACGGCATTTATAAACATATTAACAAACAAGAGCATATAATTCAAACTACTAAGGACCAAACAATATAACTCCAGAGGGTTATACTACTATATAATGTGGTCCTAATGAAAGCTTAAAACATGGGAGAATTAAGCTTAAATGGGTCAGAACTGAAAGTCAAAGCAAAAGTCAAGCTTTTACGACTTTCGGTTATAAACTGACCTTAGACTGATAATTGTCGGGTTAGACCTGATTAAACATATTCTAATACTAATTACCAAGTCATTAGAATGTTAAAATATAATATAGAACCTCTGTTTTATTAATTTAAATCATTTTTAAAGTTTATGTCCAGTTTGACTTTTTGACTAACTAGTTTGACCCGACAATTAACTAGTCAAACGAAATAATTAGGAGGTGCCATTTTAAGAGTTAATCACCTACCTTAATATGGTTCCATAACCACTTTCATTTCGGTCAGTGGCTGGACCGTTTATGATTAAACCGAAAGTCAAAGCTTAGTTACGATATCTTTGACTTTTCGGTTTTTAAGCTAATAAAATGGACTAAGCACGGATTAAAACTCTTACATAAGGTCCTTGCTATCTTTTCTACACTTCTTAATATTCTCCTAATGCTTGCTAGCTCCAGAGATGGGTTTTTGAATTGTTGCAAGTGAATGAGCAAATGTTCACAAGAACATAGAAGCCTTTATATACAAATTCCCATGCATTTGGATCTTTGCAGCTATATTGGAGGCATCTAGTTCTAGGATCACCCTAGGTGTCCGAGTGGTTTAACAAGACCGACAAACAGCCCCTAGAATTACTTAGAACAAGTTAAAATCGGTTTGGAGCTGAAAACCTGCACCTGGCAGGTGTTTTCTGCGCTGGGCGTTTTTACGTGATGTTACATTTCTAGCCAACTCGTATTGTGCTCACCCTACAAAAAAGTTATATATTCGCCACTGTTTATAAAATGATTAACTTAAACACGGCTTCATTTGGGCCAGAGCCCATTTGTACCGAAACAAAATGGTATGTGTTCACACCAACTCAGTTGTTCCAAATCTATTTTAACCCGAACTCGTTTTCTTAATCTCCTAGGTTTAAAATAAATACGCTAGTCCAAAAATTGGCACCAAATTTAAAATTTTAAAAGGCCCAAAATTTCAAATCTTCATCATCTATTAACAACTTAATCCGTATCACTACATACAAATTTCATCTTATTGTTACCATCAAACCCTAAAATCATGTTCGACGATCCATTCTTCAGAGCCTATCTATCCCGTCCGGTCCAGCAAAACCACCGGTCCACCTCACCGGAAGTAATACAAATACCGGTTCACTTCTTTTCATCCAAACAACCACAAAAACCCTCATCACTATCCACCAAATCAGCAGCAGCCTTGAAGATTCAGTCACTGTTCAGAGGATTTCTAGTGAGAAAAAGCGTGAACAAGATCTCGTCAATCAGAAATCAGGTATGTGAAGCTGAAACCAGCGCTGAATTGATTCGAACAGATGTGAAGGAGCGGTTGAGAGTGAATGAAACCCTAATGTTGTTGCTGTTGAAGCTGGATTCGATTCGAGGTGTTGATTTCGGTGTTAGAGAGTTCAGAAAAGCTGTTATTAATAAAGCGATTGCGGTACAGGAGATTCTAGATTCAGTTGTGGATGAATCAGTTAGAACTGTAACCAAACAGGTTACTGATACGGATTCTGTGATGAATGTTGATGGTGTAGTTGATGTAACAGTGGACAATGTGAATGTTGTGGATTCGGTTGTTAATGATACGATTAGATCTGATGAAACCGTTGAGATTGATTGTGGAACTGTAACCGAACGGGTTACTGGTACGGATTCTGCGATGAATGTTGATGGTGTAGTTAATGTAACAGTTGAGGATGTGAGTGTTGTGGATTCGGTTGTTGATGATACGATTAGATCTGGTGAAACCGTTGTGATTGATTGTGGAATTGTAACCGAAAATGCTACAGGTACGGATTCTGTGATACTTTGTCTTTTCATTCTTTTAATGCGTTTTATTTAATTATTAGTTAAACTACAACGTGATAGTTAAATAGCGCGGTTAGTTAAAGTCCTATTTAGTTAATATATAACGCATGGTTTGATGAATGTTGATAGTGTAATTGATGTAACAGTGGAAGATGTGAAGGAGATTGATGTGAATTGTGATTCGGTTGAAGTGATAGATGATAGGAATAGAAGTATACAACTTTTGGAGAAGTTGATTGATGATAATGAGAAGATGACATCACTAATGACGCAGATGTTTGAGAGGGATGAGATGCAGACTCGGATGATTAACTCGCTGAGTCGAAGAGTTGAACAACTGGAGAAGACTTTAAAACCGCGAAAGAAGAAGAAGAAGATGATGCATTCTGTATAAAGGATAAAAGGTACTGGATTGTTTGTTCATATGCACCATTCATTGTTGCTTCTCATCTGCTCTATTAATTGAATGCTTAATGCTTAACAGTAGATTTTAGTCTATCAAGTTGGGTTTGATTGATTTGGTTTCCAGTATTTTTGAAGATGTTAAGAGTTCAAAACTTTGAATTTAGATGCATCTTAATGAGAGAAATTGGATAGTGATGACGGTTTATGTGGTGGTTTGGATGAAAAGGAGTGAACCGGTATTTGTATCTCAAAAGAATTAAAGAGATAAGAAATGTTTTATAGTTTTCTTAATTAGCGAAGGATCATTTAGAGGTGTTTATCGAATCAAATTTTTGGTTCGTTGAGTTAATTGAATCGAGTAGTTGAATTTTGAAAATTTGTAGTTTTTTGCAAAAATATCAAAAGAAGGGTTTGAATTCAAGTTGATTTAGTTTCATTCAAATTAGGTTTCACAAGTTTTCATTGTAATGTCAAAAAGTGACTACCGCATTATAATCATGTATGCGTGAGTTAACGGTTTCACAAATTTCAGTACTCACCACCTACTAAAATAATTTTTAAATCAAATAAAATAAAAAAGAAACAATATATTTGATTGGTTAAAAATCTTGTGGCCCATCACCCCTTCTCCGTCACGAGCATGAACTGCTTCACGCCACACTCTTCCTAACTCCTTTCACGCTCACTTGGGCCGGTGTACAACGCCCCCTAACGCTGGAAAATTTGTCACCCCACCAAGGCGTGAGGACATAGCAGATGATCTTAGTAACAAAATATACTGAGCTTTGAACTTCCTAATTTTAGTGGTTCACGCTATAATTTTTTAGACACGTATATAAAACAACATACGAACAAGATCTAAAACTTTGAAAACCAATTAAAAACTCAAAAATTGAATTTGAAATTGGAATTTTGAGTTTGTCAAGTCTGGTTCAAGTTCCGAACACACATATTACCGCAAAGTAAATTAACATATTCTACACAAAAGGTATATATAATTTAATTCCCTTCTATAAATAATTCTTAGAACACATTATTATGTTGCAAACCACATAACCTATTTTATCATTTTCCTTTCACCTTTTTCTTTGACTAAACTAAAGCTAAACATAGTTTTACTTGTGTATTTCAAAATTAAGGCGCTATAAAAACCAAAAACCAAAATGACATGTTAAGCCACCATGATGTCATTAGTCCAATTACTAGCTAATGAATCAAGCCAAATGTTTGGCGTTTTAAAAACCAAAATGACATATCAAGCCATGATGATGTCATTAGTCCAATTTGACTAATTACTAGCTAACGAATCAAGCCGAATGATTTAATAGTTTTTTAGCAAAACAGATAAAACCGATGCAAAACCAATATTAGCCTCATTTGTCTTCCAGTCGGCCGGTTTTAAGACCAATAGCCCGTTTGAACCGAAAAGCAATCAGAGCTGTCGGGTTCGGTTTCAAACACCAACTATAATAAAAGTACTATTTAATATTCGTACTATCATAATCACTTTATTTTACAAAATAATACAAAAATTCTAGTTAAGATAAAACAAAATTCCTAATATCACATTACACCAATGGAGTGTTGATCCATCGACAAAGACGATACCTTTAAACATCTTGAGAGGAAATCCCACATCAAGACTAAAAAAATTAAAAAATTAGATCACATCACATAAAATTAGAAAAAAAAAAACAATTTCTTAGCCTGACCGCTGACGGAGCCCAATTTGACGAGCATGGTGCGCATCTGGGTCCGATCAGGGTTCGTATTGGTCTGATCACATGTTCACCTCTTTCTTTGAAACACAACTCACAAACTCTAATCTCTTGATTGGCCTTCTTCCTACCACCCACACACAAACACACACTCTCTCTCTCTCTCTCTCTCTCTGCAATTTCAATTTCGAAGCCCTAATAAATCTAATCTCTTCACTAATTCCAGTTTCATTCAAATCTCCACCTGATCTTCAACCTCCATCCCTCTCTCTCTCTACTTTCTCTCTCCTCAAAAACTTCCGATGTCTGAAGCTAACAGTAAGCTTCATCTTCCTGACGATCTCGTTTCCTCCAAACTCACTGCCGATTCCTGGACTCCTAGAGGTACTATTTCATCGCGTTATTTGCATTTTCGTTTATTATTAATCGTATAGTCGTCGTTGGTGTTAGGTTAGGGTTTACTCATCTACTATACGTGTTGAATCTGTTTCCGTATGTTTTGGATTACGAGTGTTTAGTTCTGTTTGAGTTTAGGTTATAGTTGCATTGATTTCTGCTAGTTTTGAATTCGTTTCGTTGAGTTTTACACTTCTAGTTATCAGTTAGATTGTGTTTTGCGGATCTGTATGGAATTTTTGGTTGTTTTAGTTTAGTTTTATGGCCAGTTGAGGAATTGATGGTTAAGTGATGCGGTTTATCGTATAGGCGTTGAGTTTTAGTTCATGAAGTTTAGCTGCGTTGATAGGGGAATGATTGAATTCTGCTTTTACGTATCGGTATGTATCAGTTAGAATGTGTTTTGTGAATCTGTATGGAGTTTTAGGTTATTTCTGTTTAGTTTTACGGCCAGTTGAGGAATTGATAGTTAAGAGATGCGGTTTACGGTTCAGTTTTACTTAAACATGTTCAGCTACATTGATAGGGGAATGATTGATTTCTGCTTTTATGTGAATTAGTTCGATCTTAGTGCAGTTTTGGATCTGCTTCTTAAATCTTAACTTTGGTTTTGTGTTTGTATGCGGTAGCTTCATAGGCCTTCCGTTTGCCTGTAGGTGATTGTCAGCTTGTTGCATCGATTTGTGCTAGCTATTCATTGGGTTGAGTTTTACTTATCAATTATCTGTAATAATGTGATTTGTGAATCTCTATGGAATTTTACGTTCTTTTTGTTTAGTTTTATGGCCAGTTGAGAAATTGATTAGTTAAGAGACATGGTTTATTGTAAAGCGGTTGAGTTTACTTCAACATGTTTCGCTACATTGACTGGAAAATGATTGATTTCTGCTTTGTGTGATTTAGTTTGGTTTTAGTGCTGGTTTGCCGCTTTGGATCCACTTTGTGGATTTTAACTTTGGTTTTGTGTTGGTATCTGGTAGCCTCGTAGGACTTAAACGTCCTAATTCTTCGTGGAATAGATCTGTAGCAGTGTAGTTGTTTTAATGCTTGCGGTAGTAGCCTACTTAAGTACTTGAGAAGTTTTACGTTTTTTTTTTCTTTAATTTTTTTATTTGACTGGATGTGTTCTGGTGAAGCTTGCTGCTTGCCTACTGCCTAGATTATTAGGACGCGCAAATTGAGATGATCAACGATTTATCTATGCGGTAAAAGGGTCGGTAACCATGTATAAAAGTTGAAGTTTCCCAATTCCCTCTCTAACAGCTGTCTTTTTCTCATCTAGCTAATATCATATATTTCTTGAGTTTTACTTCAAGAAGTTCAGTTACATTGATAGGAAAATGATTAATTCCCTGCGTTATGTGATTTGGTTTTATCTCAGTGCTATTTTGGATCTACTTCTTACTTTCTTAGATCTTAACTTTGGTTCTGTGTTAATGTATTCTGTATCAATAGTTTTGTAGGACTTAAGCATCATAATTCTTCATGGACCAGATCCGTAGCTGCATTAATGCCTGTGATAGTAGCCTGCTTCAGCATTTACGTAGCTATTTCTTTTTTCGTTTTTTAGCTTATTGTGACTGTGTGTGTGTATATATATATTGCAGCAATTTTAAGTTATTAGGACACGTAAATTGAAATGATAAGCGATTTCATTGTGTGTCAAAGGATCTGTAAACTGTAACGAGTGTAACCATCTTTAATAATGGAAGTTTTCTTTTAAGGGCTGTAGTTTTTTTTTCCTTTTTTACTTGGTCAATACATATGAGACTTTGCGTTTTCATATAATATCCTTATAACTTTTTTTCTCTTTAACATGTAATGGTTTAATGACAGTGGAAGCTTCAGGAGGGAATGAAGAGGATAAGATGATAGGTTTGCTAGATGATTCTAAAGGTAGATCTTTTACACATAGTTTTTAGTTTTACAGTATTTTCTTAACATATTAATAGTAGTTCGGAAGTAGAATTAATATTTCTCATCATACTACCATCTTTCATTCTTTATTTTTTTCTGAGCTTTTATTGCTTGATTCATCAAAGATCATGCGGGTCTGGACAGCAGCATCCCCTTGTCTCCTCAGTGGCTGTATGCTAAACCAAATGAGACTAAGATGGTAAGTGATTGGATAATATTTAGAGCTGCCTTTATGTATATACATATATTCAGAAACATCGCATCATAAATGGACTTGACTACATAGTTATTAAAGGCGTGAGGCGCACTCAAGGCGGCTTGTTGGGCCCGGGGCTTTATTTGCGTCTAGGGGCGCTCGCTTTAATAACTATGACCTGAAGCATAGTTACTAAAGGCGCGAGGCGCACTCAGGGCGATTTGTTGGGCCCGTGTCTTTATTTGCGCCTAGGCGCGCCTGGGCGCTCGCTTTAATAACTATGCTTGACTACTGACTAGTGAATGGAACTCTTTAACAACCATGGTTTTTTATGTCAATACCCATGTGTTCTGAGCTGCATCCTTGTTTGTAATATGATGGCAGGAAATGCGTGCACCGAGTTCTCTTTCTCTTGGAGTTGATTTCAATGTGAAGGAACGGCGTCCTGATGTCACCGATGACAAAAAAGATTGGAGAAAAGTTCCAAATGACACAGCAAGTGCACTTCGTTGGCGGGAAGAAGAAAGAGAAACAGGCTTACTCGGTAGAAGAGACCGCCGGAAAACCGATAACCGACGTGTTGATGTTGGTAGAGAGACTACCGATACCAGAGGTTCGCCTCCTGACAGGTGGCATGATGCTGGGAAAACTAATCCTGGTCTCGAGGCTAGGCGTGATAGCAAATGGTCATCTAGGTGGGGCCCAGATGAAAAAGACAAGGAACCCCGACCCGAAAAGCGAACAAATGTTGAAAAAGAAGATAACCATAACCATAACGAAACTCAAACACATTCAACCACCCCAAGATTAACATCTGAGCGTGATCCAGAACCCCGTGATAAATGGAGGCCCCGCCACAGGATGGAGGCAAATTCTACCGGACCGGGTTCATTTCGGGCTGCACCTGGATTCGGGCTAGAGAAAGGACGGGCTGACGGTTCAACCACCGGCTTTACGATTGGACGTGGCAGGTCTAGTGGACCCATTGAGAATAATGATAGTGTACCTGGCAAGCCCGGTGTTTCTGCTGGCGTGTTTCTTTATCCAAGGGGAAAACTTCTTGATATATACCGTACACAAAAACTTGACCCGTTTTTTGCTAACATGCCTGACGAAATCATGCAAGTTTCTCCAATAACACAAGTGACTGCTGTCGAACCGCTTGCTTTTATTGCTCCTGATAAAGATGAAGAGGTATGCTAAACCGCTAAAACATCCTCTCTGTCACTGACTTTTTATCTGTATGGCTTTATCTAGGGTTGCAAACGAACCGAACGTTTAGCGAACAGTTCGTGAACCGTTCGGCGGGAAGTTTGTTTGTGTTCGTTCATTTAGTTAAATGAACGGACATGAACAAAGGCCACGCTCCTCTTGGTTTTAAAATGCGCGCATTATGCGCGCATAATGCGTGATGCGCCCGATGCGCTGATGAGAGCGCATCGCCACAACTGATGCGTTGCGTTTACGTGATGCGAGTATATTGCGCGCATTTCGCATGATGCGCTCATCGCATAATGCGCTCTGATGCACGGAACATTGTTTCTTGTGTTTTTTTTTTCAGATTTTATGAATTGGGTTCGGTTTTTTTCCAGATTTTATGATGCGAGTATGCTTGATTTGAACCAAAAAGCACAACTCTTATCTTCTTATTGCCTCATTTGTTTTACTTCAAGTATATTTTCACAAGTTTTTATGTATAAATAATTTTTTAATATTTTTTTATAAAGAGCGCATCACATACGTGATGCGTTCGCATCGCGCATCACGCATCAGATTTTTAAACCAAACGCATCGGAGCGCATCACGCAATTTAAAACCAAGACGCTCCTTCATTTATGTTTGTGAACGTTCGGTAACATGTTCGTTTGTGTTCGATAGTATAATTAGTGTTTTTAGTTTTTATATTTTATTTAAATACTTTGAAATTCTGTCAAGTAAAATATTTAATAAGTATTGGTGTATTATATATTATGTTCATGAACGCTTGTTTGTGTTCGTTTTTTTCCATGTGTGTTCATGAACGTTCGTTTGCGTTCGATGCCTAAAATTAACAAAGGAATACGAACACCTTCATTTCCTTAACGAACACGAACATAAATTTTCGTTCGGTAGGTGTTCATGAACAGTTCGTGAACACATATATTTCTTTAACAAGTGAACACGAACAAGGTTTTGATCGTGTTCGTTCGGTTTGTTTGCAGCCCTAACTTTATCTGTATTTAACAAGTCAATGTTTTTGGCACAGTCTATTCTTAATGATATATGGACGGGAAAAGTCACCAGTAGTGAGGTGTCAAACAATTCATTTCCAAAGGTCAGGTCATCTGAGAGTATTACAGGTAATTGTTTAATTAAAGGTTACACTTAATAAAAATACTTTGGTATATATAAAGTATTAAAGGATAATTTGTATATCTCCAAATTTTGTTTTTGTTTTGTTATAATTAGATGCTGGAAAAGATGGTAATCTCTTCTCGGTGGAGGAACTTGTTGATCCAAATAAGCTGATTAATCTAACAGATGCTGATAGTACTGTACTTTTGAAAGGTCCTAAAAGAAACTTAGATGGTAAGTTACATATTTTCTTAATCATGTATTCACTAACATCTGTTATCAGCTATGCAGTTAATTCCGTGATGTATCACCGATATATCGGTTATCGGTCCACATGTCATAAATCAGTGTCAAATATCGGTACCAATATTATCGGCGATATTGACCGATATTTGACTGATATTCGACTGATATATCACTGAGTTTCCTGATATCGGTACCTTTATTCTTAGTTCTACCATTCGTCTTTCTTCTAATTGCTGCTATTAGTTTTTTAAGTCTTAATTGTTAATTGTTAGTGTATTGCAAGTTGCAAAAGGTTAATTTGTTAATGGTAAGGAGAGTATACTGAATTGTTAGCGATAGCCTATACCTCAAATACCGGTCCTTGACCGATATCCGATATTTTACCGCATTAACTGCATAGGTTATCAGATAAATTATACACAATTTTGTACTTTGTTTCAGGGGGACAAAAATTTTCAGAAATAGAATCATATGAAGAGAAAACAAGGTCAAAGAGTGGAATCATTGACAGCAATCTTGATAATAATTCAAATCTTAAAGTTACTGATTCAGCTTACGTGAAGCATCAGTTGTTTGAGGATGTCATCAATACCGAACATCCTAATGATTCAAACTTGCTCTTTGCCATGTCATCATCTGAGCAATATTGGGCTGGAAATACGCAGCAGCCCATGAAGAGTAGTAGTATTAATAAACATTTGGCGAGTGTTGTACCACCTGAGGAGTTAAGTTTGCTTTATTGTGACCCGCAAGGTGAGATCCAGGGTCCGTTTCTTGGGGTTGACATCATATCGTGGTTTGAACAAGGGTTTTTTGGCGCGGAATTACCCGTTCGAGTGGCAGATGCACCAGAAGGAACGCTTTTCGAGGCGTTAGGAGATGTTATGCCACATCTAAAAGGTGCACATAGTTACACCACTGAACATGACGTGGCGGTGTTGGCTCCTGTGTCTGAAGCTGATGTTTTGACGGATGATCGTCGTTGGCAATTGACCGGTAATAATGGTTTAGCCACAAAGTCATACTCTGAAAGTCAAGGCTTCATTGAAGAAGGTTAAACATAAATGCCTTTCTTATTCATTTTTTTAGAGTAAAATGCCATTTTCATCCCTGAGGTTTCCAGTTGTGCGACTTTCTTCCAAACGTTTGTTTTTCCGCATCTGGATCCAAAAGGTTTAAAATCTTGGCATCCTGCCATTTTCATTCTGCTCGTTAACTCTCCATTTTTCTTTGTTAAGTTAGTGGTATTCCTGTCTTTTTTGCCAACTTAAAGGGCTATTTATTCTTTTTCAGGGGTATTTGGTCTTTTTACATAACGTGAAAAACACTGAATTGCCCTTTAAGTTGGCAAAAAAGACGGAAATACCCCTAACTTAACGAACAAAAACGGATGGAGTTAACGAGCCAGATGAAAATGGCAAGATTTCAAACCTTTTGGATCCAGATGCGGAAAAACAAACCTTTGGACGAAAGTCGCGAAACTGGCCAAACCTCAGGGACGAAAATGACATTTTACTCATTTTTTAAGTTATCATTGTATTAAAATATCTAATGATTTGATCACACTAACGTTTTTTATTTTCTTTTCTTTCAGATATTGTTTTCCCAGGAAGGCCTGAACATTACGTGAACAACCACACTGCTCATACCGAACCTCAAGCATCAAGCCAGAATGATAATAAGATGCACCCGTTTGGGTTGTTGTGGTCTGAGCTTGAAGGGTCAAGTTTAAGGAACGATCAGCCATCTAAAACGCCGTTTACTGGTGGTAATACGTTTTCTGAAAGTAACTTGTATCAAGATGCCATGTCAGCATCCAACATGAATAAAGAGGCAAATCACTTTGATTTAGCGGAAAAACTTAGGTCTCAGCACATCCAACAACAGCTACTTCAGCAGCATAATCTGTTATCTTCTTCTCACTTGAATGAACAACGGTTGACTGGTCAAGATCTTGACCACGTTTGGGCACTTCAGTTGCAACAACAGCAACTGCAACAACAGCAACTGCAACAGCAGCAGCAACAACTGCAACTGCAACAGCAGCAGCAGCAGCAACAACAACAGAGGCAGATTCAGCTTCAAAAACTTCAACAACAAATGTTGCTTAAAGAGCAACAGTCTAGACAACAAATGCTGCTTGAACAATTGGTACACAATCAGAGGTCACACACGGATTCGTTAAGGTCGCATAATGTACACGATCAAATGCTTCTGAAGCAGCAGCAGATTTTAAGTGAAATGCAACAACGTGAGCATTTGATTCAAGCGAAATACGGCCATCAAGGGCACACGAACGATCTTATGGAGATGATGATGCATGCTAAGCATGGGTCGGTGTCATCGTTAGAAAACGAGTTGCTTCAACATGAGCGATTGAGACAGTTGGGGTTACGACAGAGAGTTGAAATGGAGGAAGAAAGACAAATCGGTTCTGACTGGTTTCACCGAGTCAACTCACCTGGACTCATTGAACGGAACCTTTTGATGCAGGAACAGATTCAACGCGGTATTTATGAACAACGGTCATTGTCAATGCCAGGTGGCGGAGCGGGAATGAATCCTTTGGTCTCTAATAGTTTCCGTCGCTCACATGGGGATGTAATGGAAGAACAAATGTCGAATGAGTGGATGGAATCACGGATTCAACAATTGCATATTAATAATGAAATACAGAAACGAGATATGGAAGCGAGGAGGAGTTCGGAAGGTCAAAGTCAATGGATGTCTGGTGGGACCAGCGATGATAATTCGAAAAGACTGCTTATGGAACTACTACATCAAAAACCATCCAATCAACCTATTGAAGTGTTGGATACAAATAGTGGACTGAACCAGAACCACCCATTTGGTGTTGGATCTTATGGCTTGAATTCTGGTGTGCGTGTTGATGATACGGTAGTGGGCTTTAAAGTCAATGAAGAGAGCCTGAACCCGATAAGTATGATGAATGGTTTGGGTGCAGAAACTCAAGAAAGCATGGTGACTCAGCAGGGTGGTGTTACTGCTGTAGATCACAGGCATAACTCACTTGGAATTGGTGGTAATTTCTCTCTCTCTCTCTCTTATATAATTATATACGTATGCGTGTGTTTTGTACAGAACCAATCTTAAGTGTATTGGTAATCCCATACCCATACGCGGCCCAATACCCGTCGGGTATCGGGTATACCTAGGGCTGTAAACGACCCAAACGTTCGGCGAACAGTTCGTGAACCGTTCGGCGGGAAGTTCGTTTGTGTTCGTTCGTTTATTAAACAAACGAACACAAATAAGAAATTTTGTTCGTTTAGATAAATGAACAAACATGAACAGAGGGCGTGTTCGTTCATTTATGTTCGTGAACGTTCGGTAACATGTTCGTTTGTGTTTGATAATTCATTAGTGTTTTAGATTTTATATTTTATTTAAATACTTCAAAATTCCGAGAAATAAAATATTTAATAAGTGTCAATGTATTATATATTTTGTTCATGAACGTTTGTTTGCGTTCGTTTGTTAGCATTTGTGTTCATGAACATTAGTTTGTGCTCATTTGTGTTCATCATCGTCCGTTTTCATTCCTTGCCTAAAATTAACAAACAAACACAAACGAACACGAACACGAACAAGTTCATTTCCTTAACAAACAAAAACACGAACATAAAATCTCGTTTGGCAAGCGTTCATGAACAGTTCGTGAACACATATATTTCTTAACAAACAAACACGAACAAGGACTTGTTCATGTTCGTTCGGTTCGTTTGCAGTATACCCATTAATCTGTTAAAAGATATCGATTGAGATTTTCAAATACATTTTTATTACTGTTGTAATTGGTGTATAATTATTATTGATGTAACGAATTAATAAACTAATATAAATTAAAATATACATTACATACATATAACTTTTATCATAAATAAATCATAACATTATAATTTTTAGATAGTTTTATTTATATACTTCACAACACACAAAATATAAATAATATTATCAAATATATATTCCAAAGTTTTTTTCCCACATAATGAACCTACTAAAATAGGTCACTAATAGATAAGGGTTGAGGGAAAATAAGAATATAAATATAAATATTTCGGGTATATGATCAGGGTATATAGTTCGGGCATCACTTAATCCCATACCCGGCCCATTACCCGTTGGGTTTCGGGTATACCCGTCCCATATGTTTCGGGTTTCGGGTATACCCATCGGGTTCGGGTTTTATTGCCATCCCTACTCAAGTGGAGAATTATGAGAATCGCATGTTCGTTTGTTAAGAAACATGTGTTCACGAACTGTTCTTGAACATTACCGAACGAGATTTTATGTTTGTATTCGTTCGTTAAGAAAATGAGCATGTTCGTGTTCGATTGTTAATTTTCGGTAACGGACACAAACTAATGTTCATGGACACAAATGAAAATAAACGAACACAAGCAAGCGTTCATGAACAGAATATATTATACATTCATACTTGTTAAGTATTTTATTTGTCGGAATATTGATGAATTTAAATAAAATATAAAAATTAAAAACAGTAATGAACTATCAAACACAAACGAACATAAATGAGCACGTTACAGAACGTTCACGAACATAAATGAACGAGAGCGGCCTTTGTTCGTGTTTGTTCGTTTAACTACATGAACAAAATTTCTTGTGTGTTTCGTTCATTTATTAAATGAATGGACACAAACGAACTTCCCGCCGAACGTTTTATGAATTGTTTGCTGAATGCTCGGATCGTTTGCAGCCCTACGCGTAGACGCTTATGCATGTTGCTTTAAATGTGATACATAAGATGGCTTTTTAACCTCCTCTCTCTATCTCCATCTCCCCCACCACACATGATTGTCTTTCATGCAGTAGGTCTACGTACAAGTGCGGCTCTCACATATCAACATATCATTGGTTTTGAAACAATCATGCCCTTATATAAATGAATGGCCCTAACCTGTAGCGTTATTCTTTAATTTGAATGGTAAAGGATCAAATAAAAACAAAATTAACGTACGAAACGTACGCATTGAGGGAAAAAGCAAAAAGTGGCGGTGTCATTTTGGTAATTATGAGCAACTTCCAAATTACTCTGGTAGAGTAATTTTGACTTCTGTAGAGTAATTTTGAGCATCTGTAGAGTAATTTTAGGAAATGTAGGGTAATTATCAAATTACTCTGGTAGAGTAATTTTGACTTCTGTAGAGTAATTTTGAGCATTTGTAGAGTAATTTTAGGAAATGTAGGGTAATTATCAAATTACTCTAGTAGAGTAATTTTGACTTCTGTAGGGTAATTTTGGGAAATGTCTTGTAGAGTAATTTTGTTAGCATTTAGTTATGGGGTTTAGCTTTATGGTTTAGTTTTTAGCTTTTAGTTTGGGTTGGGGGGGGGGTTAGGTTTTTTTTGGGGGGGGGGGGGGGGGGGGGTTTAGGTTTTTTTAGGTTTTGGGGGGTGGGGGGGGGGGGGGGTTTAGGTTTTTGGGGGGGGGGGGGGGTTAGGTTTTTTTAGGTTTTTGGGGGGGGGGGGGGGTTAGTGTAATTTTGATAATTACCCTACAATTTTGATAATTACCCTACACGACCAAAATTACTCTACTTGAACTTTTACAATGGTTTAGGTTTTTTTAGGTTTTTGGGGGGGTGGGGGGGGGGGGTTAGGTTTTTGGGGGGTGGGGGGGGGGGTTTAGTGTAATTTTGATAATTACCCTACAATTTTGATAATTACCCTACACGACCAAAATTACTCTACTTGAACTTTTACAAAATTACCCTACAGTAGTTCAAAATTACTCTACTAGAGTAATTTTGAAGTTGCTGATAATTACCAAAATGCCACCGCCACTTTTTTGACTTTCTTTCACTTCGTACGTTTCGTACGATAACTTTATTTTTACAGGAACTTAACTCTAATTTGAATTATTATTCTTAAATTGGTTATGATTGGGAATGCAGGCTTATACATGGACAATACTGGAGTTGGACTTCCTGACTTTTTTGCATTAGACGCTGAAGATCGGTAAGAAAAGCTACTTATGGGTTTTTTATCTTTAACTTTCAATTATAATTTTCAGTTGTGAGATTTTTTACTATTTCATAAGTGTTTCATAAGTATTTAAATAGCTCCAAAATAAACTTACATGGCTGAAGAAAGTTTTAATTTTGTCATTATTTAACTAGTGGAATGTATGTAGTGTGTAATTTGATTACCAAGGCAATTAGAATTAGTTAATATCTGATGTCGTATTTATATAACCTTAAAACAAAAGGTCGGTGGCATTTTGCCACCGACCCATTCTACCCTAAACTTTTGTATATTGTCAAATATAACCTTTTAAATTTGTAAATTTCATTTTGACCCCCTCAAGTTTCTAAAGTTCCAAGTTTACCTTAAAACTAATTTTATACGTTTTTATTTTTATGTACATTTCAGTATGAATTCGAGTTCGTCTACGCTTTAACATAATTTTTGTTTGGAAAGGTCAATTATAAAATGTTTTATTTTTATGCACGTTTTGAGTTGGACTACGTTTTGACATAATTTTTTTTTGGAAACAAATCAGGTCAAGTATATTACGTTTTCATTTGAGGGTATAAATTTGAGTTGCTATACGTTTCAATGTAAATTTAGTTCGAAAACGAGTCAAGTTGATTGTAGTCTATATTTTATCAAGTCGCGTATGAAGCCATCACACGTGTTTACTTTATGTACGTTTTGAGTCGGTCTACGTTTCGACGTAAATTTTGTTTGGAAACAAGCCGAGTCAAATATAATACATTTTTATTCAACAGTATGAATTCGGGTCACTCTACGTTTTAATGCAACTTTAGTTCGGAAACGAGTCGGGTTGATTGTAGTCAATTATTTATCACGTCGCGTACGGCGCCGCTGCAACGCGCGACTGGTAAAAAAACTAGTTAAATTTAAATTTGAAGAGGTATTAAAATGAGATACTTAAAAGCTTTATAATAGAGTATAAATTTATACGTACATACGTACTGGTACACAATTTATTGTGACATTTGATTTTCCTTGAACAATTGGTCATTTTCTTATTGTGTTATTCCGTGTTGAAACTTGTTTTTTTTCTTCACCTGCTACATTTCAAGTTATTGAAAAAAAAAAACTTAATAGAAAAATCTTTTAAAAATTTGTTTTTTCAGCATATTTTAAAGCATTAGCTTTGTGTGCAGGGCGGCAGCTACATCCAAAAGGCCCGAGAACATTTTATTGAAACGTCCACCCGTCGCACGCGCAGCCTTGTCACATGAAGCGTTATCTGAGCTGGCATCAAAATCAGATGTCAGAGGAAGGAGTGTCCCTACTATTATATCTCCTGAAGGTATATGTTGCAAATGTTTGATTGCTTTATATGTTCGTATAGTCATATTGAATTGGAAACATTCAATAACCGATAATTTGTTATGGATTAATTTCATATATACCCTTACAAACTTGAAAATTTTCATATATACCCAACCAAAACTAAAAATATCATATATACCCTTACAAAATAGTTAAAATATCAAATATACCCAATTTATTAAAAATAATAATCTAATAAATAATCATTCAACCTTATTTTTTTAACTTCAAGTTTTCATATATGTTCATCTTTTAACTTCATATTTTTATATAACACATATTAAACTTAAATTTATTTTTACCCATTTTTATTTTTTCCATAACTTAAATTTATTTTTACCCATTTTTATTTTTATTTTTTTGTTTTTTCCCATAAACAATAGTATTCTCCATATATAATATTTAAGCTAAATAAATTAAGCCAGAAATGAGTAAATATAATACTTGAATTACAGGTAATATATGATATTTCAAAGTTTTAGAAAAATAAGGGTAAAATTGTCATTTATTAAATTTGTTTTTAATGAATTGGGTATATATGATATTTCAACTACTTTGTAAGGGTATATATATATGATATTAATAATTTTGCATGGGTATATATAATATTTTATGACCTGTTAAGACACGAACACGATAAGACACGAACACGAAATAGGTAAACACGAACACGACACGAAATTAAACAGGTCTTATTGTGTCGACCTGTTATAGACACGAAACCTGTTAACTTCATGTAGGTTCGTGTGTTGTTATCGTGTTCGTGTCAGAATTGCCAGCACTGTTTGTTATCATTCAAATTTTTGTCTAATTCTTGGATTTTATAATTAGGTGGTAGACGGGAAGCAGGGGGCAGTGCAGCAAATCAAGCCATCGACGATGTTCGTTTTAGAAGAACGTCATCATGGAGTGACGCTGACGTGTCAGAGACAGCGTCTTTTAGTGACATGCTTAAAAGCAATAATACTAAAAAAGCGGATGTAGAAAGTGCAGATGGACAAGGGGGTAAAGTTGGAAAGAAAAAAGGAAAAAAAGGGAGGCAAATCGATCCCGCTCTTTTAGGATTTAAGGTTACTAGTAACCGAATAATGATGGGCGAGATTCAACGTATAGAAGATTAACTTGACCGACCCGAACCAACGACACAACAGGTCTTTCTTGTTTTTCATCATTTGTTGTTTTATTAACTTGTATGGATTTATACAGTGCAAAGCCTTTTTTATACACCTCAATTCTGCATCCAAAGTTTGTGATATTGGGTGATGAGGTTAGGCATGCATATAGTTTGCTTGTAAAGCTTGTACAGACCTTTTTTTTTAAAATTTATTATGTAGTTCAGTTGAAAATATTAATGCTTATTAATATTATTTAAGTATGAAAACTACTTTATACACTATCTAAATACGTGTCTAGTTTATTTACATGACTAAATGATAAATATGACGTTTTAAACACACTCTTCAACATACTGCACAGGTTTAAGATTCAAATATCAACGTTCACAACGCGTTCTTACCAACGGTTAATGGAAAACACACACTTCAACGTAATGGAAATCACGTCACAGGTTTAAGATTCAAATATCAACGTCTCTCGACATAATCACAACTCCTTGCTAACGGAGTAAAGGTTAACCACACCTTTTTTTCTATCTAATTATCACTTTGTAAGCCACCGAAATAAACAGTGGTGTAAATATCCAGTCTCATGTTTGAATCTTCGCTTCTGCCAGTTTTTACGTCAGCTATATTTTATTTGATTTTATTGGTTAGTAGGACATTGTTCGGTTTTATGACGCCATTTTCAAGTAGCATATAATCAGTTTCTAATGTTTAGGCACAGGGAAACTAATAGTCCCACCAATTTAATATCAAGTTTGGTTTGGTAATGTTGAGCTCGGACCAAAGATGAGTGATTGATCCGCCAAAGCAACTCAAAAGAAAAAAAGCATATATCATTCGTTATGCTCTTTCAAGTTTGTTGGAATTAGTTATGTGGCGACGTTAGAGGATCAAATAGGTGGCTTTGAATAACAAGTAGTGGAGTTAGTTATGTTCCTTTCAAGTTTTACATATAAATCCAGAAATTATCTTATCATCACAACTTTAAACAAAGAAGCACCTTCAAGAATAGAAGAAATTAAGGTTAGCATAAAATGATTAGCACCTTACAGGCCATTTACTAGTATTTATCATTTTCAAACAGCAAAATTAACAAATGGTTTCGTGGTGTAGTTGGTTATCACGTCAGTCTAACACACTGAAGGTCTCCGGTTCGAACCCGGGCGAAGCCAATTTCATTTTATTTTTCATTTTTATTCATTGTGTTTGAACCGGCCCTGTTAAATATTCATTTATTTTCACCCGTGATCAGGATTTCAGATTATCTTTCTATCTTTAATAGTTTAATAAAGTTACTAAACTATCATTACTCTTTTGTTAGATCTCACATTTAAACTACTTTATAAGAAAAGGTTTTATGATTGGATCCAAACTTGAAGCTCGTTCCAACTTGTGCATTACGGTTTCTTTTCATGACATTAATCATTGTCTCCAGAAATTTGAATAACGCTTTTAAAGTTAAGTTTTATCGAAATGGGATGAGATAAATCAAGCTTTTTACACAAACCGGCCGTCACACAAAGTAGTGACTATAGACCAAAATTTTAGGAGTAATATTCAAACAATTTCTTTTTTTTTATCATACTTTCATACAAATATGAAAGAAAAAAAAAATAAAAACATGATAGTAGGACTTGGGAGGCGGCGACTGCCTGAGAACGGAGGTGGGTGAGTGGGTCGTAGGTACGGGTGTAAACGAGCCGAGCCGAGCTGAGCCCGAGCTCGAGCTCAAATAACTTATGAGAGCTCGAACTTGGCTCATTAGTGGTTTCTCAAGCTTGAGATCGGCTCGTCTATTATCTATTAATTAAAATATTAAATAAAAATAATAGACTCGTTTAGGCTAACGAGCTCGATAATTGAAGCTCGTACTCATTTACTAAAAAGCTTACTTTTAGGTTCGTACTCGGCCCGTAAACAAGTTCAAATAAGCTCGGCTCGTTTACTATACACTTTTAAATATTAATAAAAACTAATATTAAGGGTGTTTGGGATTGAATTTGGAAATGACTTATTAATTTATTAGAGCCAATAAGTCATTTGGAAAAGCCTAATATCCTGGCTTTTAGAAATGACATGTTGACTAAATCACATGACAGGGTCGAGCTCGGACTCGATAAATAAACGAGCTTTATTTTAGGCTGAAGCTCGGTTTGAGCTCTATAAGGCTCGACTTGTTTCAAGCTTTTTCTCTAGCAGCTTGCGAGCTGCTCGCTCGTTTGCACACCTAGTCGCAGGTTGATGCTGATGTTGCACGTTGTTGTTTTGTTCCCATTCGAAATCAAAAGAACCCATTAACCCAAGTAATTTACGCTTTTAACCAACCATGTGCGTTTTTAATATTTTGTGTTTATGTGGGCTATTGAGTTTTTAATTATAGTGCACTTTTAACCATTTATTAGTAGTAGGCATGCATGCATGTATCAATAATATGGATGTGCATATTTGTCGGGTGTTTGAATGGCTTATTCACAGCAGGTTCGTGGCGATAAGAGTAGAAACGAGAAGTTTAACCTGGGTTTAATCGTGTTTTATTTGTTGGCTAGACTCATTCTCGCCAAGGAGGAAAATCGTAGCGAGGAGTTCGATTTTCTTGGTACAAGAACCAACGGGCGTGCTGCAGAATAAACGAAAGAGCGAGGAGCTAAGGAATCCGTTTGGTGACCGAAGGACGGATCAACAGTGGTTGTTGTCTTTGTTGGTGGTTGATATTAGCGGGGGCTTATCAAGGAGTTTGATAGGGTGGTAAAACTACGATCAAAGAAAGCTTTAATATGTTTGACACAAAGTAAAGCGCCATGTCGTTAGGGTTAGCCGGTGTCATGGGGAGAACCGTGTAGAACAACGGTAATGACCAGTGATCAAGAACGAGGTTATTCTGGTGACCCGGGAAGAGGGATGTTTCACTTGTTCAAGGAATTGAAGATGTCGATAACGGTGCAGATATGAAGTGGGTCTATGATGTGTTGCAAAACACATATAGTTTTCCTACATATTTTGTATCGTTTTTGTATAGCTTATTAGTTGTTTTAGTAGTTATGAAATGTTCGTTAACACGTTGTAATTTTCTTTAAAAGTATTATCGTATGAAAAAATTATATCCGTTTGAAAATCGGTGGTGAAATAGGTCACGCAATGAAAATAACATAATACCCTTCCCCCGTTAAATTAAAAAGGACACAGGCCACGCTGAGGTTGCCCTCTACGTTTTGTATGATAGGCTTGTCTTGTACGTGATCCAACCCCCAATTAGTATTATAAATTTACAAGAGTTCTAATAAAATGTAACAAAATAATTAAATAAATGAATATTCATGGTTGAGAATAATAAGACCAGCCCAATTGGAATGCTTATACATCATTGTTTGATGAATATTGAAAAGAAAATAAGAATGATAAGGAAAGGTTGCTGAAGTAAGTCCTCAAAAAGAAAAAGAATTGAATAATTGGATGATAAGAAGACTTTTACTTGGCTCAGAATTATCCAAAAATAGTACTCAAGGAAGATTTGGTGCAGGATATGTTTTCATGGTGGTCCTACACCTACACTTGGTGGCCTGAGTTTTATTAGGGTGGCGGAAAGCGACGGATCATGGTGGTACACCACCATCCTTGCTGTCTTTGTTGTCGGTTCACCTTTCTCATTCTTTTACCTCTTCATTTCTAATATTTACTACTTTTTAACAAGCAATCCACTTATTGTATTGCTCATTTGCTCCCATCCTTTTCCCTTTTGAGGCTTTAATCCATTCAACTTTGTTATGTGTCACACATTGTTTTAAGGCTTTAATCCATTCTAACTTTGAAATGTGCCACACATTGTTTTATAAAAGTTAACCTTTCCATTATTATAAACTTTTTTTAGAAAAAATATTGAGATTTTAGTGGTTTTTTAGTTATACAAAGTTTTGAGTGGTGGAAACGGTGATTGATAGGTGGTGGCACTACTAGGCGGCTGACAATGGCAATTAGGGGTGCAAACGAGCCAGCTCGGCTCGAAAAAAGCTCGAATGAGCCGAGCTTAAACGAGCCCGAGCCAGAGCTTTGCTTATCGAGCTCGAGCCGGCTTGCGAGCCTTAACGAGCTTTCTTTTTATATATTTTTTATTAATATATTAAACATATATTTAAAAAATAATATTTACCATTTATATAAATAAAAAATAACTAAATTATATTTATAACAGTAATTATAATTAATAAAATAAAGTAAAAAATACTAAAATGAGTCGAGCCCGAGCCGAGCTCGAGCTTTAGAAATAAAGCTCGAATCAAGCCGAGCTCGAGCTCAAGCTTTCATATGTTAAACGAGCTCAAACTCGAGCCTGGTTGATCTCGGGCTCGGCTCGTTTACACCCCTTACTGGGCAACATAGATCCTAGCAACGATGGTGGAGGTGACGATGACGAGGTAGTTGGAGATCTAGTTTTTTTTTTTGAATTCTTTTACAAATGTTTAAAATTAAAGAATTATTAGTCATTCTAAAGATTTATAAGATCGTCTTAAATATTATCAGATGGAGTATTTAAATTAAAATTTTGATTCATGGGTCGCCATCTACATCACAACTCGGCTAATTCATGTTTGGTTGGGGTTTTTTTTTTTGTTCTTTTATAATAACACAACACATAAGATCACATTAGTTTATTTTAAAATCTAACTTACATTTAAAAAGATAGGCATCAAATCTACATATATGTTTAACATCGAATTGGGTTTAGTCTCAAAAGAACTAAAGAGCATTTAGTTTGTTGAATTGTAGGAATTGGAGTCTGAAGTAGAAGGATAGCATTTTGAATTAAATAAATGGCTAAGGAATTAATGGAGTTCCGATAGAATTTAAAATTGAACAGTTGAAACATCAATCGAGTTGACAAAACAACGTGAGATTTCACTTTGAATCCACCTTGCTCATGTCTTGCGGTAGTATGGCCTGTGTAGCCAATAATCTCTAGATCAAGTACTGGAGTACTTGTATTTCTCTTGAGATATGCAGGTTCGACTCCCACTTGGTGCAGAGTGAGACACTGGTGGGCAATTATAGGAGACCCAGGGAAACCTGGGTTGGATCCTTGAGCCAAACGGGTTTTACTAGTAATTTCACTGTCGTGCCTACGGGCGGGTGGGTTACCGGGTTTTCCCCGGAATTGGTGGTGGACTCGGGTTACTCTCGGAGTACTCCGTTTGTCCAGTGGATGCCCGAAAATGCGTGTAGGGAGATTAAACAAATGATAGGTTAAGGTTTATATATATTTTTAATTTTTAATATCAAATGTATAATGGTTATTGTTAAAAATAAATAAAAATTTTACTTATATCAAATAATTATACACCTTATCGTCACACCCACGTCAATACATCATGCCCATTTGGGACACTAAACGTGTTACTAACAACTAAATAGTACATCACATTAATACATCATGCCCATTTGAGACACTAAACGTGTTACTAACAACTAAATAGTACATATAAATAATATTTAAGAAAGAAAAAACCAAATCTTAATAAAACATATCACCATAAAATAAATTATTTAATGGAAATTTGTTCCAAACCCTTCGGCTTCCGAGGCGCTATTGGACTATTGGGTACGTAAAATAATGTTTTAAGAAAAAAACAAAGTTTTGGAGTTTTGGCTGTGTATATTAATTATTAATAATATTAATATTTGTTAGGAGCCGATTTTAAATTAAAAATAAATAAATAAAATAAAAAGTGGCTGCTGCATAGATGATGACTCACATCCTTCAATTATTTATTTTTTAATCACGTGACTTTTATTTGTCCTTGTCAATTTCCCACGTCTTCGGACAATATTTTTAACACTAATAGATTAGCTGCTATGTGTTTAGAATATAAGTTAGAAAATCATAACTATTTCTTTTTCTTTAATTGTATGTTATACAAGGTTTTAAACCTTAATTAATACAATACATAAATAAATCATGTAGAAACTTTATTTTTTATGGATATCTTACATAAATCATGGATAGATTGTCGAATTTATTGTGGAAAGTATAATATCTTACTAGCTGTTTACTATTTTTTAATTGTTTCAACTAAGCAATAATATCTTACTAGCTATTTACTATTTTTTAATTGTTTCAACTAAGCAATTTTTTGTTAAGTAGGTTAATTTCTTCAAGTGAACTTTTAAAAAGGGAGAGGTTTATACTTTATACCTTTTAAGTATTTCCCACGCTTTGTAATATAAACTATAAAGTGAACACATAAAGTTTATTCAAGTGTTTAGTGTCTATAATGATAACATTTTTTAAGATAATGTGTTTAGTGTCTATAATGATAACTTTTTTTAAGATAATTATGAATACAAGAAAAAAAAAACAAATATATGTTTTATTTTCTGAATATTTTATCTTAAATATGTAGTCAACAAACGACGAAAATGAAATCTACTTTGAATCTTCCAAGTTTGTTCGAACATATGATAATGACTAATTAAAATCACATAATAAATGTTTTTAAGTTGGTTGCCCATATTTTATATGGGGTTGGCTAAATGCACCCCCTTTTTTACTAGTCACACCCCCTTTCTAAAAATATAATTTAAAAGTTGTTAAATTTCACCTCTCTAAACAATTCAAATATTGTTTTTGAAAACTATTGTGTTTCTATAATTTGAAGACACTTTCTCTTACTAGTATTTTATTATGTTTCTATAAAACGTCATTAAAATTAGAGTTAATTACATAGTTAGTCCCTGTAGTTTACACAAAATAACATACTTTGGTACCAATAGTTTAAAATCACCTTCTAGGGTATTAACTTTTCGTTTTGTAACATTTGGAGGTATTAACGTTATTTTTAGGTTTAAAATCACATTCTATTAGTACCTAAGTATGTTATTTTGTGCAAACCACAGGGACTAACTATGTTAATACCCTAGAAGTTAATACCTTCAAACGTTACAAAATGAAAAGTTAATACCCTAAAAGGTGATTTTAAACTATTAGTACCTAAGTATGTTATTTTGTGCAAACCACGGGGACTAACTATGTAATTAACTCTTAAAATTAATAAAAAAGATATTTTTTATACAATAAAAAAGTTTCAGAACTCTTTTTTGAAAAAAAAAACAGTTGCTTTTATATTTTTTATTTAATTCGTATTTTAGTTCTCTCATCTTTCTATTTCTATTTTTATTAGTATTATTATTATATTAAAATGTTTTTTAATATAATTAACAACTTTTATCTATTAAAAAGTAATAAGACGTAAAAAGAAATAAAATGTTAGTTAAGTTGGTTGGCTTTAAAGTTTCATTAACTTTGTTGTGTATCATTGTTTATACAAACCGAATTCGCATACCCACATCAAGCCGTTATGAACAAAAAGATCCATTTCAAAATTAAAATGACTCGCTTTAGTTTAAAACGTAAGAAAACGATTATTTTTCAAATAATCAAAAAAAGTTTCTTTTTAAATAAAATAACATTTTAAAAACAAATACTAGTAATAATAATAATTAAAGATAAAAATGAAAGAAGAATAAAAGGGTTTGAATGAAATTAATGTAAAAGTTGAAGAAGGGGGTGCATTCAGTAGAAGATGGGGTACATTTAGCAACACCCATTTTATATAGCAATATATTTGGAGTGGTTCACTAAATATGAGTATTTAAACTATTAAGACACGTTTAATACATAATAACTTTAACTAGACAAATACTATATAATCTAATTAGAAAGAGAAAGATAGATTGTTATATAGCTATTTTATATATCACAATTAAAATAAAATAAAATGTAACGTGTGCTTCTTGGTGTCGGGTGTTCAGCTTCTTGCTGCCCCGGGTTCCGTTTGTTCTTTTTTTTCCTAATAGAAATTTTTGGTTCGAAAAATTAAAGTTAAATCAAAATAATCAAATGCTCATATACTTATAATAGTTTCAAATTTAAATGTTTAATTCATATTTTCATAACACTTTTAGTTATGAATTTATTATTTACCACTAAAATAATAAGATATTAAACAATAAAGTTTATAATATAATTCAAAGTTCATACTTTCACGTAATCATTTTGAAATCACACTAAGTTATTACCAATGGAAAATCGTAAGAAACATTAAAACACTCACTCGTATATGTTGCTTTAATGTGGTATAAAAGACGGTTAAATTTAGTTTTAATGAGGCTGGTTAACGTACAAAATACCTTAATGTACGACGTGTACGCAAGACATTATCAACATGCGAATACTTGTAACTAACATGCGAATTAGGTTTTTCGTAATAGGATGCGAAATTGTATTGGTTTCCATACAACATGTGAAAATGTTTTTCCCATGTAAACATGCGATATTCTCTTTTACAACATGCGATATTGTTTTTTTTTTTTTTTACGTGCGATCTTTCGTTTTTATAACATGCGATATTTTTTTTACAGGTTTATAACATGCGAACTTGCCTCGCATACGCTTCATACGTTAAGCCATATTGTACGATATACTTTTTCTAGTTTTAATAATCTTGCATTGTTCTCTGTCATATCACACCTTAAAATTTAAATTTGAAACATTTAAAAGCCATTCATGTATGTATTTACAAGGAGTCCACTAAATCAAGAATCTACAGTTGATGAAGAAAAGAAACATTAAATATACCCTAAGTACTTTCCTATACCCTAACTTAACTTTAAGCCACTTCTGAACAAGATCTAATGAGGCCCAAATTGTAAAGGAACCTTTCGGATCGATTCCTAAAAAGATTACCCAACGAAAACCCACCCGTTTGTCGTCGTGGCGATTTCGAGAATGTAGACATTTCGTCTTCATTTACTTTAAGCACGGTCTCACCAATCGCGGTTCTAACCGCTTCAATTGTTTCACTTTTAACTTGATCACCGGATGCATCGATCACATAGAACGCATTTACAGCCGTAGATCCTCTAGTTGTCACCTCGGCCCGAGTGACTGAAAGCCCATTTTCTCTAAAAATCCGGGTCACATCGGATAATAGCCCGACCCTGTCTTCGCCGCATAGTTCTAGCCTTAAACCCTATAAATCACAAGTATAAATTTAAAAATTAAGAAATACTATAAATTTTGGGGGTGCTTGGGGGATAAATTTTTAAAAGTAAAAAAATATTTATTGTTAAAGTTGTAATAATATAAATTTAGTGCGTGTTTTGAAACTGTTTTTTGGAGATAGCGTTTAAATGTGTTTTTAGTCGTAATAATTAGATTATCAACTACTTTTGGATAAATTCTAATTATTTAAGAAACTAATAAACATTAAACAATAGGAAAAAAGATGTTTTACAAGGAAAAAGATAATTTTTCAATTTCATCATTTGATAATTAGTTTAGTTAATTAAAAATAACCATTTATTTTTAACTTATCAAAAACAAAATCTGTTTACGCAAACATTAAAAAACCGATTATTGCGAACTCACTCGCAATAATCAGTACCCGATATAAGATCTTAGAATTTGGTGTGATACCTTTGAGACGCGTCTCTTGACTGCTGCCTCAAGGCAATGAATTACTCGTTGCCTCTCGGCTTCTGAACTGATGGGGCATCCGTCTGTATGCCGAATGTAAAACTCCTAAATTAAATAAATAAATAATATTAACACCAAAACTATAAAAATATAAAATAAAATAAAAAAACACACGTTTAAATGTATCAAATTAAAAAAAAAATTACCTGAAATGCCTCATGGCCTTCAGCAATGATGGTGGCATGAAAAACAACATATTGCATATCTGTTAATGTACAAACCGTGTCAAACAGTAACTTCGGCCGATCGGTACACCGCAAATTAACGACGGTGTACCCTTTTTCGACACAATTTTCTACCGTCACGACCGGTTTATGGCTACTGGTCCCCTCGGAAACAATGTCATATTCATCCGTATCATAATCGCGATCAGCATACATCAATTGGTGCAACCGCCTTTGTGTATGGGTCGACCCCACAGAAACCGCGGTTTGTGCACCACGTCTGTCTAGATCGCCTTTAAGGACATATAGTAAAAGTTGCTTGATTTTGGCTAGTCGGTCTGGATCCTCGATCGGAAGACCTGTTTCGTCGTCGGTTATGTAGACTATGGATGCCATTCTTGAGTTGTGAGTCCATATTTCGGACGCAACCACATTGCATTTGAGGTCGGTTAGGACCGCGAAAACTTCGGATAGTAAGCCGGGCCGGTCACGACCGGTTAGCTCGATTGTGGTGTTCTCGGATGCGTATTGAACCCCGACTGAACCTCTTAGGGACCGGAAGCTGCACCCCCTTGGTCCAAGTGACTACAACACAACACAAGACGGTCAATAAAACAGAATACATTTGTTTAAACGTTATAAAAAATATGATTATTGGTTTCAACACATGAATCCAATTGTCTCGGATTTTTATGGTTCGGTTTAGCTGGTTTTGATAAAAAAAAACTTCAAATCAAACCGCTAAATACGCTTTTTGAGAAACAACAAACCAAATTGGTTTGGTCCGGTGTGTAGACCGGACCAACTGGTTTTACTTTTACCAGTTTGTAGAACAACGGTTCGGTTTAACAGTTTAAAACAATAATTTAATTGATTTTTAATCACTAGTTTGTATTAAAATAAAAAAAAAATTAAATATATATTAAATTACATATTCCAAATTAAAAAAAAAACTATATAATATATACATTTAAAAATTCACATATTCCAGAATAAAAAAATTATATATTTAAATATAAAAAGTTAAAAAGTCGGATTCCAGATTCCAAACCACTGTGAAAGCACCTAAAGTTTACCGTGAACCGAACCACATGAATCTCAAGTCAAACCAAACTAGTCAACCTGTTGGTTTCAACGGTTTATGAACACCCTAAATTCAATACCTGCTGGATGCGATCTGCCACATTAAAATCTTCGGACAGCTTATTTCCATATTGATCAATAACATGAAACACTGTAAAAAAAAAAATTTCAAAACAAACTTTTACTAATTTGAAGAAATAAAAACAAAAAATATGAAAAAGCCATATAAACACACACCATCCATAAACCAGCCTCCATCAGAAGAAATGTATGCTCTTTTAATGAACAAATTGAGATCAGTCAAGACCTGAACAACTTCCAACAAACTCCCTCTTTTGTTAGCACTATCCACCTTAATCAGAGTTGACTTTTTATCTGTTATGTGATCAACTGTCACCCTGATGAATAATAAAAACAAATTTCATCAACAAAATTAAATTTATGTAAATTGTAAAAATCTTGAGATTTAATCACCCTATTGTGTGCAAAATCTCACAATTTTACCATAATTTTGTAATGAAAAAACCGAGGATTTTTTTATTTGTTTTTATTTATTTATTTATTTATTTTTTGCACTTTTTTTTTTGATGATTTAATTACCTTGGTGGGTGCATACGATGAACAAGCTTCTCAAATTCATGATCAACATCTAATGAAGGAGACCAATAATGCATTTTGGTGAATCTTGTTAATGGGTGTGTATGTGTGTGTGATGTGGGTGTATGTGTGCCTGTGAATATATGTATGGATTTTTAGAGAGAGAAAATGGTGGGATGAAGGTGGTGTGTGTGTGTGTGTTTGATGGCTCCTGAAATAGGTGAAGAGTTTTTTTTTATTGGAAGAGAAAAAAGGAAAAAGAAAACACACACAAACACCAAAACACGTAGTGGCATGGGTCACCACACTTTGATCCTACCATATATTGTTGTGATGGCTTTTATTTATTTGGTGTATACCACTTGCACAATGTTTGGTACTTCAAAGGTACATGTGTACTTTCATAAAGAAAAACAGATCACATAATTATTATTCAATTTATGTTCAACGACATTGTGAAATGAAATTTTTGTTTTGTTTTTATTTTAGATTTGTACAAGGCTCGTTATTCGAGTTAGGATCTACTTATACGACCGCTATAGTTGAGTACTTTTATACCGTCTTTATTTGAGGCAACCGGTTATGAAAACACTGATTTTTAATGTATTTTATGCTTTTTGTGAATATAGTTTCGTTATAGAACAATGAAGAGTTTTATATACTAATGTAATGTAGACAAGAAATAGGTTTTTAATATGATGCTAAAAGGAAATCCTTTTATGTATTATAGGTTGATTATACAAATCTCATGTGTTCTTGTTTTTCTTTCAGAATATAAAACATTTGTGCAATTAGGGAAAATAATCTAAATTGATCACAATGTTGCTCCATTCAAAGGCATATGTAATGTTTCACATGAATATTCAATGTATGTTAGATGACGATCTTCATAGTTGTCCTTTTGAACTAGCATTAAGACACGTATTACACTGATAAAGTATACACAGCTGTCACCACAGCTATACACAACTATCACTACAGCTATACATAGTTGTCATTACAGCTGTCGTCAGATTAAAAGCTTAACGTGTTCTTCATTAACGTTCTGTTGTATCGTTTGAAACGTAACTATTACGTCATTGTTTTCTATGTATATCGTATTTCTTTTAAAGTCTTATTGTATTCACAAGTCACACGTCAAATAAAGTTAGTGCTTTATGAATCGTTACACATTCTCAAACTTTGTGCTAAAAACACACAATACAACAATTACATTATTTTTGTAGCAAAGGAAACATACCTATTACATGTCATCATATTTTTTTCTCAAGGAAATACCACCATATTAGTGGGTCTAGGGGTGTAAATGAGCTAGGCCAAGTCCGAGTCCGTGCTCGACAACTAAACGGGCTTTATTTCAGGCTCAAGCTCGGACTCGTTAAGGCTCGATTCGTTCGCATTTTTAACCGAGCCGATCACGAGTAGCTCTCGAACCACTCGACTTGTTTACACTATAATAGTGGCGTAGATTTCCCTTAGTGACACAAATTAAAATGATATCACGTGATGAGTGATTGATAACACTTCCCTGAACATATACATACACATACGCATATGCATATATTTAAGTTGGTAATATATTTAGCGTTTTTAAAGTGCGCTTTCATGTCTACTCTAACCTTATTCAACCTAAACCGAATCTGCCATAGTTATTCATATCACTTTGTTTTTTTATGAAATTCATATATCGTGTTCATGTAGAATTGGAACATCTAATTTGATGCATTCTACTTTTTTACTTAAATGATACTTTTTAATTTATCAAATATCTTAACAATTTCGTGGGACAATTTCGGTTACTTGATAAGTACAAACATCAACGATGCATTTATCCTTACATTTTAAAGGGGTCTTGCTTTTTATACACTAGGGGAACACCCGTGCGATGCACGACATGCATAATAGTTATTGTTTTTTCCTGGAACGACGACTGATATAGATAGTGCGTGACACGGTACGAAAGTGCGAATATAGTATAGATTTTTAAAACAAAAACCGGTTTTTTTAAAGTTAGCCGTTTGACCATGGTTATTTTGACCAAAGTCCACTCCTCGTTCGGCGCTTTGTGGTAGCACTACCAGTCAAAAAAAGGCCCAAAACGCCCGAGGGTACAGTGTTCCCCCGCGTTTTTAAGACGCTTTGAGAGAGGCTTGCGCCCCACCGCATGTGGTCTCACAAAACTTCAATTCTATGGACGTGTGGTTTCTCAACCCTCTTCAAAAGACGTCACAGTTTTCAAATTTTTTTATTTTTATTTTTTCTTTTTCATTGTTTTAGATGGTGTAAAATAGATGTTAAATATATATATTATACTACATACACATATACATATAAATTCAGTTTTGACATCTAAAAGTCAAATTGCAGTTTTTGTTCCCTTTTATAGATAAGAAAGCAGTTTATTATTTATTACTAAAATGTTGTATTAACTTTATTCTGCAACATATTCTTTATAAACTATGCTTACCTTGACATAACCTAATAGCTATATTTCCTTATTAGAAGTCTCTTATAATTGAAAATTAGTACATATTATTACCTTGCTGGTGAACACATTTACTCTATGTTTAGGGAACAATTTGATTAGGTTGCTGATATTGAATTGAATATCACACCAAATTACAATAGCAGTTTATATTGCTACTATTCACCCAAATCAAGCACCTTAAATAAGTCAGTGTTTCTCTATATTCAAAAAACGAACTATAACTGACGATTATTAAATTGCAACAGTCAATTCAATCCAAATACTGCAATAGAAACATAAAATCTACCACAATTCGTTGGTTAATCACGTATAGTTCTTAATCGATTAGAATCAGAAAAAAGGAAATTGACTCACCGTAACTTAAAATCAGGAAGAAGGCGAACAAAGGGGCGGAGTTTTTCGAAATCAATGACCCCTGTCTTTCATTGTTATTCCTTGAATGAGGTAAGCAAGACCCCATACTACACATTACATACACATACATAAAAATTGGGTTCTATATTATTTGTATAAACACCGATTGGAAACCCTCACATTGCATTTGATGAAACCCTAATCAATATAAACACACACACTAACACTCACGAATCGAATCGAATTTATAAAAGGAAAAATTCGGGCTGTTTTTACCTCTTGCTGCTCCAAATCTTCATTACCATACATTATCTTCATCTTAGAGATATAGATATTGCACTTAAAGGTCTCAACCATCAAAATACGATCCAAGGGCTAAAAAGTGGTTCCTAATTATGCAATGGTTATCATTTGAACCTTATTCCATGAGACTTGAGGTAAGATGCAAATAGCATTCTTTTGAGTTTTAAACCATCTGTAATTAAGTTCATTATTTAATCATTATTGTTGCAATTATTAGGTATTATAGATAATAATACCCCATGAAATTACCTTTTAGTAATTTTCGTTTCTAATTGGTTAGCATCTTTTAAGTTTTAAAACCATTTATAGTTATAATTAAATTCATAATAACGTTGATTAAGTTTTTTTATATTTAATTATTATTATTATTATTATTTATTTTTATTTTTATTTCATATGATGTTCATCAACTATCTGATAAAATTGCAAAAAAGGTTGTAACCTTATTTGTATGATGTTTAGCAATTACTAAACCAAATAATAATGACTTAATTATAAAATTCAATCAAGTAATCGGTTACGGAGAACTTGAAATGGAAAAGCAATGTAAATATGAGGAAGGTGATGATGTTCAACTAAGTCAAATGATTTAATTCTTTATCAAGTATTTAACAATACTTAATTTATAAAGTTATCAATTTAATTGTATTTATCAATTTATACTCATGTAGAAAGACTAATTCCCTTTACTAACTTCATTGAGTTGTTGTACTATAAGCATAATATGTTGCAATTATTTAAATTTGGTTGGAACCCTTGTGAAATGCTTTATACGATAGTATAGATAAACGCAATCAATTTAAATCTTTTGCGCGGGTTGAAAACATCCGAGCCCTTAAAGTTTGCTGCCCAATCCTGTAAAACAATACCTCCTCAAATATTTCCTCTGCATCTATATTGCCTATATATAGTATCAATTAAATCACACAAAAGCATCATATGTTTAAAAAAAATAGTAAAGTAGAAATTAAAAAAGGAAATACCAATAGGCCAAATAAATGTCTATCTCCAAATGAATAACTTTTCTCGTACCCACCCTTTTACACCTCCATATACATGAAGCTGCAAAAAGGAAAAAGACTATAAATTTATGAACAATTAAACAATACATTGGTAAATGGTTCCAGATACTATAGTCATGCAAGGGTACCTTGATGAAGTATGAAGTGTCTGTCTTTTTGTATCCAATAACCTGTGTGTATACTTTATATGTAATATAAAATCATAATTTGAAAAAAAAAAACCACTAAATCACCAAAAACATAATAAAACATCAATATAAACTCATAGATTATGTAAAAGAAAACTGTTATCCCATTTGAATATTTTAAGAAACAAACCAAAGTTTTTTCGAATAAATGTTGAAATGGGTATAAAAGAACACACCTTTCCACCAAGATAAATAAATTTCATATCAACTTATCTCTTTCTTTTCGACTCTAACTCGCACAATAGTAGACAAAGGAGTTGATGTTGAGTGAAATGGTGAATTTATAGCAATGATAGGAGATTCCTTAATCGGTCAAATTTATTACATATTGATTGAAATTGGACCTTTGGAGTGCTTTTGCGGTTTATCCCAATTGGTTTCGTTTATTAATTGCATTTAAGAACCGAACTTATTATTGTATTATTATAATTAATTGTGATTATATTCTCATTTAATTATTTTTTTATTTTTTAATATTAATGTAGAAAGACCATTTCACCCCTTACTAACATCATTAAGTTGTTGTACCATAAGTATAAAAGATTGTAATTACTTAAATTTGGTTGGTATCCTTATGAAATGCTTTATAATATAGTATAGATAGATAGATATAGATATAGATATAGATAATTATTTTTTTTATTTTTTAATATTAATGTAGAAAGACCATTTCACCCCTTACTAACATCATTAAGTTGTTGTACCATAAGTATAAAAAATTGTAATTACTTAAATTTGGTTGGTATCCTTATGAAATGCTTTATAATATAGTATAGATTAGGTTCTAGCATTAATGTACTGTACTATATGTTAATATGGTGTTTCATGCATTGCTTTGTTGCAAATTGTGTTGTTTTATTTGTAAATTATTATTATTATTTGTAATAATCTAATTAATTTAGCCAAAATCTTGTTAATAATATATTAGAATATATATATATATATAGTTATTTTAATACTTTTATTATTTTAATATTATAATAATAATTCCTTTTTTTACTGTTTAACTTTAATTTAATGATTTTTTAGTATCACGGGGTGGGATAAGCTTGGTGTCAACCGGTACTGGTATCGAAAATACCGATACGGTCTTGTTTGGTATCGGTACAAATAGTAATTTTAATATTTTAATAATATATATAGTTTTTTATATATTTTTATTACTTTAATATTATAATAATAATTCTTTTCTTTACTTTTTAACTTTAATTTAATGATATTTTTATGATACTTATGATCTTTCGGTTTAAATTTTATCTTAATCTATTAAATTCTGATACTAATATCATGGATAAGTTCTTAATATTTGATATCATTTGGATCCCTTTACCTATTTTTTTATTATATGTTTTCTTTGAAAATATATTGTTGTGTTTTTATTACGAATTATATTTTAGCTACTTTTAATATATTAGTTACTTCGAAATTTAAATTTATGGTTACCTTGTCAAAGATCATTTTATAGAATAATCATAAGTTTGGAATAATTATCTTTAAACCAATTATTAAAACAAATTAAGATCAAAGTTAACTTTAAACTAATCTACCTTTATCTATAATATATTATTTAGTATAATGTGTTATTGATGATATTAATTTTAATGATTATTGATATATAATTATTTTATTTTATTTTTTATCTTATCTCTTATTTATTTAATATAAATTAAATGCAATTAATAGGATTTTTATAGGATGATGCATTTAAAACAACCATAAATTTTGGTTTTAAAATAGAACATATAACTAAACTTTAGAATATATATAGATAATAAACAATAATTGGATTATTTATTGTAATAAACTATATATTTTTAAAAAATATAATGTTAATAAGTTACAAATTTTAATATAATAAACTATAAGGCCCAATTAAAAAGATAAAAAAAAACCTACTCATTATAAAACATGAATATAAATGCTTAATTAAGAAAATGAAGAAACTACTTGCTATAAAACCCAATTAAAGTAGGATTTTTTTTATTAAATCGAAATCCTCAACAAACAACACTTATCAACAAACTCAACTTCATGTTTCTTAATATTTTGATTTTGTTTTATGTTAGTTTGAAAATATTATGAAAACAAGCAAACCTTGTTCGTGGGACATCTCCTGTGAAGGATGACGTGTCACAAACAATGAAGGACAAAGCATAACAATGGGTTGTTTGCTTGTGACGGATGCGACGTATACAAGTGGTTGTCACATTGCAAATGGTCTAACTATTGTAAATTAATCTTCTTAATGCGTGTCAAGGTTTTGCGCTTTAGGCAAATAGATTATAATATTTTTAAAGAAGTTTACCTAAATAGAGTATTATAACTCAAAAGGTGTCACAACTTATGCATAATTCTAGTGATTTTTTTTTTCATATTGGGTATGAAGTTCCCACGCGCTCTAAGGTTGATGAAGGAATCACATACCGCTGTTGTTTTCACTAAATCAAAACGTATCTTTAAGAACTCCATTTGTCTGAAGATGTGTGATGGGTTGGGACCAATTAAATCCCTTCTTTCTTGCCCCATCATCTCCATATATAGTACATATATTATCCCCTTAGCTATTGTTTTTTTAAACTTGATAATCAATCAAATTAAAATTTGACTACGTAACTAGTCTGCCTGGGTTCTTCATGCCACTCTCGTTAAAATTAGTGAATCAGATTGATTGATCGTATATAGAGTGTTAATCAGATCAAGTGGTTTTAATTGATAAATTTTCATCCATAGTTGTATATAGAATTAACATTTTTTAGTTCGATTTTAATAATATTCCGATGGGTTAGTGAGCAAACTGGTTAAAACTTAAAATAATGAATCAGATTGATTGATCGATCATATATAGAGTGTTATATTGGATCAAGTGGGTGTATATGATATTTTAATTGATAGATTTTAATCTATAGTTAAATATAGAACTAACGTTTTTTTAGTTCGCTTTTAATAATATTTAATCTTAGATTATAAATAATATCTCACTTTTCATTTTAGTTGTATGGCTAAATAGTAAATACCAATTCCAATGTTTTTAATTACAGTTTAAATTTTGAATACAATATGTTGATATAGACCGATAAGATTTATGAACCCATAATGTAACATTTATTTGCTGAAACTTTAACTTTATTAAATTTTAAACTTTAATTATTTGCTATAGTAAATACGATTATAAAACATATTGTTAAAATAATTTTTTGATTTGAACGTCAAATTTCTTTTATTCTTTGTTATCTGTGTGAATTGGTATTAAAATAATTATTTAACATATAAGAGTTAAGGTTATAAATAGAGTAAATTGCCATTTTAGTCCTTGAGTTTTTGTTTAAATTGACATTTTAGTCTAAATAGTTTTTTTTTCTCCTCTGTGTCCCTGACTTTTCTGTTTTCTTGCAATTTTGATCACATTGCCTAACTTAGTATAAAACCAGGTTATAATCAGTGGTGTTTTTGGCATTAAATTATTATGAAGTTTATAAATTATGTTGTAAACTACCCGTGGTTATCACTACACAACAGTTATACCAAAAATACCCCTGGTTATAACCAGATTTTTAAATTGAGTTAGGCAATGTGATCAAAATGGCAAGAAAAGGAAAAAGTTAGGAACCTAGAGGAGAAAAAAAACTATTTGGACTAAAATGATAATTTAGACCAAACCTTAGGGACTAAAATGACAATTTGTTCTTATAAATATAGAACACCTTACTTTCATTCTATTTGATCAATTTGTCTCTCTAGCTATTTTTCGGTTACATACTTTACCCAAATTAAACCATTTTTATATGTATCAGGCTGTTCTTTTTCTTTTCTCACAAGATGCTCAACTAAGAATGCCGATTTGTTTATTGGCATTGGATGTTTTTAAACCGTTGAAAATCAATAGGAAAAATCAGCCACTTTTTAGATTTTTACTGATTATTCACTATTTATTTTTGAAACATGCTAAATATATTTATTTAAAAAAAATGCTCAAATTGCAAAAAAAAAAAAAAAAAAAAAAAAAAAAAAACAAACAAACTTTTGATTGGTAAGGCCAACACAACCTACCCGACCAATTTGATTTGCCCATTTCAAAACCCATAGTTACCCGTTTATGCCCATATCTATTATAATGTTTAATAATATTGTTGATGCAGTTTAAACCAGCAGTGTGAAATAATTAATTCATGATCAGCATGTTTTGGGGAAGACATGTTGATTAATAAATGGTGGAGATGAGTATCGTCCCACTCATCAATGTTGGAAATCCAACACAAAGTGGGTGAGATGTTTGGATTCTTTCTTACACACACAAATATACATGTTGAGAATTCGTAAAAAAGTAAATCAAAATCGTTTTTTTATTTACAATACTAGTAAATGGACCAGCACATGTTGACATTGGCAGACTCACCCTTTAGTCAAGGTGGACGGGCTGCATCCATTAAAAAAAATTAGTGTATATTTTAGGCAAAAAAACCCAAGCGGACCCCTTGAAAATATGGTAGAACACCTCACCCGCTCATCCAACACATAATTTTTGGGTCAGCCACTGCGTGTTACGGCGCAGGTATCTTGCAAATATCGAACGGATTAGTGCAAGTGTTATGTAACGTGGTAGATGCGCATCAATCAAAAGGGGCTTATTATTATTGCTTTAAAAATAGAAAACACATGAAACTCAGAGTAACTCAAATTTATAACGTCGAATGAAAATGTATTATATTTAACGACGTTCGGTTTGGTATGTAAAGAAAACGTATTATACTTGCACTGACTTGTTTCCCAAGAAAAAGCTTTCGTCTAAACATAGATCAACTCGAATTTATACCGACATGTACATAGAAACCCGCACGTAAAAAGTTATTTTTTTCAAGTAAAAGAACAGAAGGGGCAAAGTCAAAACTTTTGAAACTCAAGGTGGTTAACGATAAATTAGTTCTTTACAAAAGAAATTAGCAAGCAAAAATTATCAAAGAAAATAATATGTTAAAAATGCATATGATATATGGTACATGGGTAAAGTTGGAATATTAGAAACTTGAGGGTTAAACGTTGACGTTTGCAAAGTTAAGGGACTAAAATTGCAATGTGGTGAAACTGTGAGAAATAACGCAAATGGAAGAGCAAAGAGAGTTAAAAATGCAAACTTTGAAAGCATAGGGGATGCCGGTAGAATGAAGCAGGGGTAAAAATGTCATTTTGCAAAGTTGGGGGTGGATTTATCATTTTACATAGAGTAGGGACTAAAAATATTATTTCTCAAATGTTGGATGGCCTTGTATTTTATCGAAAAATGAAGGGTCGATGGTATAAAAGCCACCAACTTTGTGTTTAAAATATATAGAACTAGCATTATTGTTAAAATATAATATTGTTTTATAAATTAATATGTAAGCTTTTATCATCAGTACATGTGTATAAAATTTGTTAGAATAATGTAGAGATTACAGAGATACAGGAACAAAGAGACTAATTAATTGAAGAGATAAGAGCATTCACATTTCTTCTTCTATTTTATGTGTTTGGATTTTATTTATTATAAAAAATGGTTATAAGAGGTTGTGAGTACGGGAAAGAGAAAATATTGTTGTTTATCTGTATATTTGGGGGACACTATTCACCACCATTAATTTTTTAATATTTTTTAAAAGTGGTTGTGAGTGAAGGAAAAAAGGAAGAGTAATGATAAAGGTATAAAAATATTATTTAATTGAAAAAAGAGAAAAAATAGTGTTTTTAGTGTAATTATGGAAATAGAGATAGAGGAGGGGATGTGAATGCTCTAAATCACTTTTTTTTTTTTTTTTTTTGAACGGCAAATTTGGATCACTCACGGACCACTGGAGTATCATCGTGCCACCAGCAGAACCACCCGATCATATCCATCTCCACTAGACAATAATGCCTATACACCAATTCAGGAGGAAACCCAATAAATCTGGGAAAAACCCCCTTTGGGGAATCGAACCCATGACCTAATGGTCATAAGCCTTATCCCACCACCAAGATACCACTAGGCTATAATGCCATGGGTGAATGCTCTAAATCACTTAACATCTTATATTTATATATACTTTTCATAATAAATAATAATTTTGGTTGGTTTCTCGCCACGATATTTAGGTGGTGTTTGTTTTTTCAGATATAAAAAGGTCTGTAGTCTGCGGACCACATATACAAATGTCTGCACGAGAAGAGGTGGACTAAATGTCTGCAGAGTGTAATAAAAAGAGTGTTTGATTATCTCACCATTTTCCTAACATACATGACCCACGGTTTGAATTTTTTTCACCAAAACGAAACGCCTCCTTCAAACAAAAACCATCTGACTCACACTGCCCCATGTAAGGGGTCGTCTCTTTTCAAAGGAACACATAACATCTTCACTCACAACGATTTTGTAAGCAACTCAACACTTCAACTACGGGTACCAATACTTTATACATATATCAGCCATTATTTGCATTTTAGATATAATCAAAGTGTACAAAACATAATCAAGTTGTATAGGGGATCAACAACGCTAACCCAAGAGAAAAAGGAAGGCGAGAAAGATAAAGAAAAGATAACGCCATATCCGGTGGTCTTCCGTGGCGGCAAGAGGTTACCATCGCCTACGCCGCTGAATCGCGGAGATCCACCGGAGTGGCGGATTTCGTTGTTGTGGCTTTGAGATCGATTTTAAATTCTGTGTTAGAAATTTAGAACGAAAGTTGAAATTTTATATGGAAAACAGAAGCATTTCACAAAGAGAGGGTTGGAAGAGGTGGGAAGATATTGGACCATGTCTGTGTGGAGAAGAGGACGCACAGAGGTTTCTAGACATTTTTTAATGAAATGTCTTCTAAAAAACAAACAGTATGCAGAGCTAAACGTCTGCGCGTGGTCTGCGTGACGCATACATAAGAAGCCAGAAAAAGTTTTTCTAAAAAAACAAACACCACCTTACAGTTTTGATTTGATCTCTCCTCTATACATATATGCCGGTTCTAGTGCAAAATTCACTTTGAGTAAAAAAACATAGAAAGCAAAGAAAACGTGTCATGTTTATGTTGATGCTTCTATTGGTAAGGGGTATTTGCATCATTAATGCATGCAAGATGGATCATGGTCATATTGTATAACAACACAATTATAATGATGTTATATACGGTTATAGTTGTATACATTATATATACACGCACACCAATTATAATGATCATATATTCAGAAAGGGATGACGGCGCAGTTTGTTGCTCGTCTACCTGCTATCCTTATGTAATTTGCCCTGATGATTGGAATGAAATAAAAATGCTTATGCTGTTAAAAAAAATTGTTTAGAAAATAATAAAGTATATAAAAGATAATAAAGTATGTAAAAGTTATCCGAGTTTAAAATTTAAACGAGTGAAAATGATATTTAATGAAAAAAAGTGAACACAATTTTAGTTTTCCTCTTTTACCCCTCCCAATTAGAGGTGCATATGGAAACCTCTTTGGGATCCGAAAAGGGTTCCTAAAGAGAACTGCAAGTTTGTAATCAATTCGTTAAAATTGAACCGAACCGGATAAAAGCCGGTTTCAAACTGATTCGATCCTTTTCCCCTTATAAACCGGTTGCTAAATCAAACCAGTTAGGGTGAAACGGATTTAGAAGTTGTTATCTTATTAAATCTTTTTTAGATAATACTTAACAGTGCTGCTTAACTTCTTTACTAAAATAGTGAAACTTGGTGATATATTCAGTCGTGTAACTCCTGTTGTAATGGGGTTGTAAAATAATTTAAAAAATTAAAGAAGGAAACAAATGAAATGAAAAGACAAAATCTACATGATGTTTTTTTTTTCTAAACAGATGCACAATAAAATTAAAAAAAAAAAGGCAAAGCGATGCATGGTCTTGGGTATGAGGTTAGATTTAATCCCATGTGTATGAATATTCTCGTTGTAGTTACAACAGACAAAATAATACATAACAACAACAATAATAATTTCATGTGGAGTAGAACTCTTATTGTTAAACTTGGTATTATTTATAAACATTTAATTCGATTACCCGTATAGTAAATACGACTGTCTTGTCTGTATATAAAAATACTTTGTGAATTTATATTATCTCAACACAAATAATTATTGTCTTTTTAATGATATTATACATCCTAGAAATCATGCACGAAGCTTATAAGGGGCGGAAGGGGGGCGGCTGACCTCCCGAACTTTTCGCTCAGTAGTGGAGGGAGGGTATGTAGTTTTCGTATAGAATTTTTTTGGTATATACGTTTTCGACCCCCAGGTTAATAGAAAATTTTAGGTCCGATGACTTCCGCCCCCGATCGGAAATCTCAAACTTCGCCACTGCTAGAAATCTAAAAAAAATAAAGAGAAACGAAGAAAATAACGTACGACTTGCTTGTGTGAGGAAGTTAGAGGTGACTGACTAACAGAGGCATTCTTATAAAGATTGGGGATAAAAAATCTAAAGATGTGTATAAAAATCGAGAGCAAAATGGATCGGGTTTGGGGATGAAAACACGACTTATTACCATGGCCTGCTTAGGTGTCGCATTGCAGGTAATAGGTTGAAAGGTTTGGTGGTGGACGGGGTGTGTCTAATGATACGGATGATACGGACACAACTAAAGGAGAAATTTGGAATTTTTTTCTTTGATAAATTCAAAGAGCCTTTAAATAGGCGACCGAAACTTGAGGCTAATGTTTTTTTCAAAATTAAACTCAGCTAAAAGTGATGGTCTTGTGACACTTTTTTCGTGTGAGAAGATTAAGAGTGTGGTGTGGAGTTGGGGGGGGGGGGGGGGGGGGGGGGAAGCTCCGGGACCCAACACCCCACAATCCACCAATCAAAGACCGTCACCTTACACCCCACAATCAAAGCCCGCCACCTCACAATCCCTCCACGTTGGTGGAAAATCTCCGCCCCCTTTACCCACGCCGCTTCCTCGCGACCCACGGGCCAGTGTCTGGTGTGGACAGACTTTCACGTCACTTTTCTACGCCCACTCCATATGGTCTGAGCACTAGTTGGTTTATTATGGACTCCTAGCAACCCAACATTGCTCATGATCTTCTAATGTTTTTGTATACTTTTTCTACATCTTTTATTATATTTTAATTTCTAATGTTTAAATTTTGGGTTAAATTGTTCTGAATATTTTGTATTTTTAGTGTACAACAAGTTATTTCGCTAAGGTATAGTTATTTTAATTTCGTGATCTTATTTTGAATTTAAGTAATAAAAAATAAAAATTTAATAAAGTGAGAAAAGTAAAAAAGAGTAAAAAACGCCTTTTAAAAAACCTTTATCTAAAATGAATTTGTAAGTTGTTTTGTTAATGATGATTGGTTAAAAACATAATTTTGTTTATAATTTTCAAAACATGTTTTTAAAAGTGATTGATTGATTGTTTGTTAAGAGAGAATGTTACTTAAGAGTGGGGAACATATTTGATTGATTGGTCTTCATGACTCGGTATATCATACATGTGTAATATGGTGTAAATTCTAAAAGATCTATCAACCAAAAGCAACCAATTTCAACGACCAAAATTTTGTTTCTAAACGAATTTGGATTACTAAGGGCATGTTTGGTTTATTCAGATCTGAATTGTTAAGATCTGACCGAATCAGACATCCATGTCTGAACCATTCAGCTTCATTCGCAATCTGACTTATTCATATCTCATTTCACCCATTCAGACATCATTCTTTTTGAAACCAAACGGTCTGAATCTGACCGAATCAGATGTGAACCTCTGAATGGTTTCCATTCAGTAGTAAACAAACAGAACCTAAAAGATGTAAGCGTATGATATTCTTTACTTGGATTACTATAAAGGATGTAAGCCTACGATATTCATTACTAATAATTCTTTTTTAGTAGAGTTGATCTATACATAGACAAAGATATTAATTGTTGGGGGATTTCTGAATAGAGTGCTTGGATAATATAAGAGTCATGTGAACATTTTCAGATTGAAACAATTCGATGGCTCACTTGAATGTATCAACCGGATAAAACTCAGACTTTGATCTACAAAAAGACAGATATTAATTGTTGAGGTTTTCTAGCTCGCTTGGACAATCTGAGAGTCATGTGAACACTTTCAGATTGAAATAATTCGATAGTTCACTCGAAAATATCAACCTGATAAAACTCAGACTTTGATTTACAAGAACCAATATGTGTGTGATTTTTGAGAACAAAAAGGATGAACTCGAATTTAGGGTTAGGGGGGGTCAGAAAACGTCTCTTGAAAGTTATTCAATTTTTATTGTCAAACACTCAAACTGTATAAAAGGCGCCATATTTGATCAATAATAAAATAGATAGTTGATTGTAGGATTTGTAGCCTATAGATGCTAAACGGAGGTAGGTAGTATTAGGTGTTGAGTCAAAGTCAAAACACATTGGAAGAAGTAGATCCCTTGCACATGACAACCAACCCATATGCAAATCTTAGCATAAAAAACCACTTTTTAAAAGTGAAGGTATCAATTTAATCTACTTTTATCATTCCACCTCAATACTATTGTAAATATAACTTAACTTAGGGTATAAGGAGTGGTTAAACACTTTAAAGTGGCAAACCAAAAAACCGACCAATGAGAGCGTGCCATGTCAATTAGGCAAAAGTGTTTAAACTTTGGTGAAAAATATTGGCAATGGTTTAAACACTTGGTGAAGTGGTAAACTATTTTTTAAAAAAAAGGAAAAAAGTTTGATTGGTTGAGATTGGAATGAACCCCACCCCATACCCCTCTCTCTCTTTCCTTTCTCATTTCCCGCTTCGGTAAAGCTTCACCGCATGGGATCCTCATTGATCGGTAAACTTTGGTTGGCAATGGTTTGCCATTTCGGTAAACCAAGTTTACCGACACAAATATGTGCCACACCGTATCCCCTTAGTTAATTGTAAAAAACAGTTGCATTAAGTTAAAGTGTTACAACAAAATAAATTAAGTTTGATATCACTACTATAAGCGTGATTTGTTACTTCAGTTTTAGATGAATATTAATTTTAAGGAACTATCCAAAGTCAACCATGTGTTTAATTATTTAATTAAGCTCACTTATGTACATATTGTATAAGTCATTCAAATTAATATCAAGTGTCTTTATGTCAAATTCAATTAATAACATGTCAAATCACGGAGAATGTGTAATATATTTGAAAAGATAACAGAATTTCAACAACTTATTAAAGATAGTTTTAAGTTTTTTAAAAACCTTAACTCTCTTGTGAAAGCTAATCTACAATACAAACTATGATTTACATAATCGTATTAGTTTGCAGGGTATTTGTGGAGTCTCGTGAGCTTACCGATAACATATTCTCATGCTCATTTTTTTAGTGGGTCATGTAAGATTAATGACAATCATAAAATGATAAATGATACGCTATACAAGTATATAAAAAGTTATAACTCAGAATGCAGTTAAAAGATCAAAGAAGCTTGGTTTAAATTTTTTAATAGAGCGAAACTGAACACTCTACTACAAAGAATAAATCTAGCGTTTAATCTACAAATCGTCGTCTTCGACTCTACATAGGTAAGAAAACATGTTTTCCTAAATTAGCTAGGTGAACAAAGTGACAACATCGAACAATATATTCACAACAAATCCATAAACTCCATGTAGAAAGATGACAGGTGGTTGATTGGCGGTGGCGGTGGCAGTAGGCTGACCAACACTACGGGCGCCATTCTCGAGTAGTTCATGATAGCCTTTTGCTTCATCTCGTCCAAGTAACTCTTTATCCGCTTTTGAGTGACCGCCCTCCCTAGGGCCCGAAATCTATATAAAAAAAGTTGATATATATATTTAAAAAATATATATTTTAGGGGCCCATTTTTTCTACGAGGCCTGATCCCCCGAATTTTCAGAGAGCCCTAACGTCTTCATATAAATAACAAAAACTTCAGCTTGCTTGCATTCTAAGATCGAACAAAAACTTTCTCACGTCGGAATCCAAATCCTTCTCAAAAAAAAAAAACTAGAATTTTGCAGCTTTCAAAAATCTCTTTTGTAAAGAGAAGTTACGACAAGGGCGGAGTTTTACCCGGCCCCTACTTTTTCGCTCGTAGCGTTAATTTTATAAGTTTTCAAAATTTTATTTTTTGTAATGTAAGACTGTGGGGTATGGGGCGTGGGTTGGCTGAAAACGCCCAAGCCACCACCCCGGGTGGGCTTGGGTTTGGGCGTGGCCCAAGGGGCGTGAGTTTAAGACCGGACATTGGGCATGCCTAGCGGTCCTACGTGGCCGGCTCCTATTCGCTTGTTGGCTAGGTCATATACCGGGCTATATTTAAAATTCAAATTATAACCGTTTAGCCAAGCCAAGCGGTTCACCCACCCAACTGTCCACATCGCTATATATATAACCCCCAACCCCACCAGCTGTCCACCGCTACCCCAACCCAAACACACTTGATCAAACCCGCTACCCACACACACTTGATTGATGGCCTCTTGGACACACGAGGAAGAGCTAGCTCTTGTCACGAGCGTCGTTGACGCAATGAAGGGTCGCCAACCCAGTGAGATCCGTTACTGGCCGCAAGCTTTTACTAGCTACCGACATAACGTGGGAAACGACCGGCACAATTTAAACGCGTGCCAACACAAATGGCGCGAGCTACGACCGAAGCTCGATCGTTTTAAAGCCTACTACGACAGCGTCCCGGGCGGTGAGATAAGTCACGATCGAGTTCCGGGGCAAGGAGCGGAAGCCGTTCGACAAGCTCGCCCTTTTCGAAATCTACCTAACGCTCTAGTTTTTTTTTTTTTTTTTTGTAATCCTTTTTTTGTAGAATTTTGTAATTTTTAGGAATTTAATAAAATTTTAGGCTTTTTTTTTAAATGTTGTGTGTATTTTTTAATTTTTGGTTTTTTATTTTTATTTTTATTTTAATAAACCTGCCAAGCCACGCGGGCTAGCCACGCCCCGCCATACCCCACAGACACGTCACTCACCAGCGGGGGGGGCTCGAACTCCACGTGTCAACCCATGCCCCAAACCCTCGCCCCACCATACCCCACAGTCTAAAATATTGGATTTTTAAGAGTCTGCCACCACTGATTTAGATTTCCGCCCCCACTGAGTTTTCCTCTAGGATAAAAGCAACATCAAACCACCATCTCTAACAATCCAAAACAAATCAATAATCCCGTACTGTCTTTGATAAATCATCAACTATAACAACTGCTTTATTAGCGACAACTCTTGAGGTAACTGATATCGTAACACAAGAATATTGGGCTTTAGATTACCAAGGCCCATTACTCTTTCAGCAACACCTTCACATCAAGTGGCAAGATTTTTGCAAGCGGTCATGGCATCCAAACTGTCACACCCCCAAATAACCACCTAGGGCATATCCCTATTGGAGGTGCAACGATCCAACAAAGAGCCACCAAACATATCAAACACAAGTTATAATGTATTGAAATACCCAATTGAAAGAAATGTATCATTTGAAAAGTTAAACCAAAACCAAAGTATTGAGCGGAAGCATAAACGTATATGTGCGTATATGTATCAAAAGCAAATCAAATAACTGTTTATTATGACCACAACCACTCCAGCAGCTTCAGACAGCAAGCTCCCAAGTTCCTTCAATAATTACCTACAAGCATGCAACAAGTGTGTCAGACTACGCTGGTGAGTTCAAGGTTTGTGTTCGTTTACCAAGTTGTGTTACCGATCAAATGATACATTTCTTTCAATTGGGTATTTCAATACATTATAACTTGTGTTTGATATGGTTGGTGGCTCTTTGTTGGATCGTTGCACCTCCAATAGGGATATGCCCTAGGTGGTTATTTGGGGGTGTGACAGTAGACGGTGTGATACTAGTTATTTGGATGAACATTGCTTGCTAAATGTGAAAAAAAAGAAAAAAAAACGATGTTAGTGAGAAACAAGTCAAACAACTACAACTCTACCAACCAACTGCTTTATATCTTCAATGGGTCAGGGGAACAGATGAAACGAGTTGAACGGGCCAAAAGTTGCACATACTTCACTTTTAATGCATAAAACCTCCGTATTTCCAAAATAAAGATTATTCTTTTACCAACACTAGCTTGGTAATCATAATTATAGCATAAATTATGTATAAATACATATGATGCAAGCATGGATAGTAGAAAAAGAACACAAACGTCACAATTAAGCATGAAAAAAGGTGAGAAAAGAGGACCTAGATCTTTCTTGTTCACATATTTGTGTTTATATATCACTATTTATTTATTATTTGAGTGGGCATACTATAAGTTTAACAGATCATTATTTGGTTCAGTTGTGGTGTGCAACCAACACTTATTCAGTTTGGTTGGATTAGATTCACAAAACATTCTTTAACAAACAAAAAACACCATTATACTTCCAATTATCAAAAAAAAAAAAATGACAAACCTTTTCATTTCGCAATTAGGGCTTTTGTTTTCTTCTTTGCCGGCGGTTTTCTCCGGCCATCTGTAGTGTCTTTCCGACTTGCACTAGGAGCATCACTTATCTTCTTCATCCTGCTTCGCAAATTTATATTCAACCAAATAAGAACAAAATACGGGTTAAAAACACAATGAAGCTTTGGGAGATTATTACTAGTATAGACGACTGTGCTTTTAGGGTTGATTATGTTCGATTGCGGATCAAATCTCTGATGAAGAACACCCTGATTTTTCGAGTGAAATGATAGCTATTCTGGAGGTTTTGGGAGTTAATGAGGTACGGTTTTGATTTTGAATAATGGTGAAAGCCCTATAATACCCCTAAGTAGTCAAATCAGACATAAAATACCACCATGTTATTTACAAGATTGCCATCAAAATGCGAACCATTAGATTAAAGATCTAATGGTTTAGATTCTTTTTTACCTTTCTCACAAAGAAACACCTTTTTTTACAATAAACTCAACCTTCATATATAATATAAAGTTTAATTCTTGTTCATATTTGTATTCATATATAAAGAATATTATACATATGATCATATATTTGGGAGTAAATTACAAAAATCGTCATTTATTTATGTCACTTATTGCAAACTGTGTCCTTTGTCTTCAATAATTACAGAAAACGTACTCGATGTTTGCAAAACCTTGCAAGTTATGTTCTTTAGCTCTAACTCAGTTAATTTTTTTGTGGTTAAATCTGACCAAATGGACCCCACATGAAGGTATTTGGGATTGTGTTTTCAACCTGATTATTTGATTATTGTGTTTTGAAATCGCAAAAAATCTATTTTGAGTGTTTGGTAAAAATTAATAAAAAGTGATTTTTCACGTTTTGTAGAGTTCAAAACGTGATAATCCATAAGTAGGTCACCCCTTGCTGCAGGAAAACGTGATAATCCAAAAACTGATTTTTTACGTTTTCACTTTTTTATTTTTTTGAAATATATACTTGCCAAACACTCAAATAGTTGATTATCTGATTATTGTGATATCAAACAACATAATTAAATCCAAACAATGTTGATTATCTGATTGTTGTGATATCAAACAACATAATCAAATCCAAACACTATCTTTCTGCAGCACGTTTTGTTACAGCTAATTATCTGATTCTGATTATTCAAAACGCATAATCTATTTTCAAAACTCAACCCCAAACACCCCATTAGACGGTGTGATACTAGTTATTTGGATGAACATTGCTTGCTAAATGTGAAAAAAAAGAAAAAAAAACGATGTTAGTGAGAAACAAGTCAAACAACTACAACTCTACCAACCAACTGCTTTATATCTTCAATGGGTCAGGGGAACAGATGAAACGAGTTGAACGGGCCAAAAGTTGCACATACTTCACTTTTAATGCATAAAACCTCCGTATTTCCAAAATAAAGATTATTCTTTTACCAACACTAGCTTGGTAATCATAATTATAGCATAAATTATGTATAAATACATATGATGCAAGCATGGATAGTAGAAAAAGAACACAAACGTCACAATTAAGCATGAAAAAAGGTGAGAAAAGAGGACCTAGATCTTTCTTGTTCACATATTTGTGTTTATATATCACTATTTATTTATTATTTGAGTGGGCATACTATAAGTTTAACAGATCATTATTTGGTTCAGTTGTGGTGTGCAACCAACACTTATTCAGTTTGGTTGGATTAGATTCACAAAACATTCTTTAACAAACAAAAAACACCATTATACTTCCAATTATCAAAAAAAAAAAAAATGACAAACCTTTTCATTTCGCAATTAGGGCTTTTGTTTTCTTCTTTGCCGGCGGTTTTCTCCGGCCATCTGTAGTGTCTTTCCGACTTGCACTAGGAGCATCACTTATCTTCTTCATCCTGCTTCGCAAATTTATATTCAACCAAATAAGAACAAAATACGGGTTAAAAACACAATGAAGCTTTGGGAGATTATTACAAGTATAGACGACTGTGCTTTTAGGGTTGATTATGTTCGATTGCGGATCAAATCTCTGATGAAGAACACCCTGATTTTTCGAGTGAAATGATAGCTATTCTGGAGGTTTTGGGAGTTAATGAGGTACGGTTTTGATTTTGAATAATGGTGAAAGCCCTATAATACCCCTAAGTAGTCAAATCAGACATAAAATACCACCATGTTATTTACAAGATTGCCATCAAAATGCGAACCATTAGATTAAAGATCTAATGGTTTAGATTCTTTTTTACCTTTCTCACAAAGAAACACCTTTTTTTACAATAAACTCAACCTTCATATATAATATAAAGTTTAATTCTTGTTCATATTTGTATTCATATATAAAGAATATTATACATATGATCATATATTTGGGAGTAAATTACAAAAATCGTCATTTATTTATGTCACTTATTGCAAACTGTGTCCTTTGTCTTCAATAATTACAGAAAACGTACTCGATGTTTGCAAAACCTTGCAAGTTATGTTCTTTAGCTCTAACTCAGTTAATTTTTTTGTGGTTAAATCTGACCAAATGGACCCCACATGAAGGTATTTGGGATTGTGTTTTCAACCTGATTATTTGATTATTGTGTTTTGAAATCGCAAAAAATCTATTTTGAGTGTTTGGTAAAAATTAATAAAAAGTGATTTTTCACGTTTTGTAGAGTTCAAAACGTGATAATCCATAAGTAGGTCACCCCTTGCTGCAGGAAAACGTGATAATCCAAAAACTGATTTTTTACGTTTTCACTTTTTTATTTTTTTGAAATATATACTTGCCAAACACTCAAATAGTTGATTATCTGATTATTGTGATATCAAACAACATAATTAAATCCAAACAATGTTGATTATCTGATTGTTGTGATATCAAACAACATAATCAAATCCAAACACTATCTTTCTGCAGCACGTTTTGTTAGAGCTAATTATCTGATTCTGATTATTCAAAACGCATAATCTATTTTCAAAACTCAACCCCAAACACCCCATTAGACGGTGTGATACTAGTTATTTGGATGAACATTGCTTGCTAAATGTGAAAAAAAAGAAAAAAAAACGATGTTAGTGAGAAACAAGTCAAACAACTACAACTCTACCAACCAACTGCTTTATATCTTCAATGGGTCAGGGGAACAGATGAAACGAGTTGAACGGGCCAAAAGTTGCACATACTTCACTTTTAATGCATAAAACCTCCGTATTTCCAAAATAAAGATTATTCTTTTACCAACACTAGCTTGGTAATCATAATTATAGCATAAATTATGTATAAATACATATGATGCAAGCATGGATAGTAGAAAAAGAACACAAACGTCACAATTAAGCATGAAAAAAGGTGAGAAAAGAGGACCTAGATCTTTCTTGTTCACATATTTGTGTTTATATATCACTATTTATTTATTATTTGAGTGGGCATACTATAAGTTTAACAGATCATTATTTGGTTCAGTTGTGGTGTGCAACCAACACTTATTCAGTTTGGTTGGATTAGATTCACAAAACATTCTTTAACAAACAAAAAACACCATTATACTTCCAATTATCAAAAAAAAAAAAAAAAATGACAAACCTTTTCATTTCGCAATTAGGGCTTTTGTTTTCTTCTTTGCCGGCGGTTTTCTCCGGCCATCTGTAGTGTCTTTCCGACTTGCACTAGGAGCATCACTTATCTTCTTCATCCTGCTTCGCAAATTTATATTCAACCAAATAAGAACAAAATACGGGTTAAAAACACAATGAAGCTTTGGGAGATTATTACAAGTATAGACGACTGTGCTTTTAGGGTTGATTATGTTCGATTGCGGATCAAATCTCTGATGAAGAACACCCTGATTTTTCGAGTGAAATGATAGCTATTCTGGAGGTTTTGGGAGTTAATGAGGTACGGTTTTGATTTTGAATAATGGTGAAAGCCCTATAATACCCCTAAGTAGTCAAATCAGACATAAAATACCACCATGTTATTTACAAGATTGCCATCAAAATGCGAACCATTAGATTAAAGATCTAATGGTTTAGATTCTTTTTTACCTTTCTCACAAAGAAACACCTTTTTTTACAATAAACTCAACCTTCATATATAATATAAAGTTTAATTCTTGTTCATATTTGTATTCATATATAAAGAATATTATACATATGATCATATATTTGGGAGTAAATTACAAAAATCGTCATTTATTTATGTCACTTATTGCAAACTGTGTCCTTTGTCTTCAATAATTACAGAAAACGTACTCGATGTTTGCAAAACCTTGCAAGTTATGTTCTTTAGCTCTAACTCAGTTAATTTTTTTGTGGTTAAATCTGACCAAATGGACCCCACATGAAGGTATTTGGGATTGTGTTTTCAACCTGATTATTTGATTATTGTGTTTTGAAATCGCAAAAAATCTATTTTGAGTGTTTGGTAAAAATTAATAAAAAGTGATTTTTCACGTTTTGTAGAGTTCAAAACGTGATAATCCATAAGTAGGTCACCCCTTGCTGCAGGAAAACGTGATAATCCAAAAACTGATTTTTTACGTTTTCACTTTTTTATTTTTTTGAAATATATACTTGCCAAACACTCAAATAGTTGATTATCTGATTATTGTGATATCAAACAACATAATTAAATCCAAACAATGTTGATTATCTGATTGTTGTGATATCAAACAACATAATCAAATCCAAACACTATCTTTCTGCAGCACGTTTTGTTACAGCTAATTATCTGATTCTGATTATTCAAAACGCATAATCTATTTTCAAAACTCAACTCCAAACACCCCATTAGACGGTGTGATACTAGTTATTTGGATGAACATTGCTTGCTAAATGTGAAAAAAAAGAAAAAAAAAACGATGTTAGTGAGAAACAAGTCAAACAACTACAACTCTACCAACCAACTGCTTTATATCTTCAATGGGTCAGGGGAACAGATGAAACGAGTTGAACGGGCCAAAAGTTGCACATACTTCACTTTTAATGCATAAAACCTCCGTATTTCCAAAATAAAGATTATTCTTTTACCAACACTAGCTTGGTAATCATAATTATAGCATAAATTATGTATAAATACATATGATGCAAGCATGGATAGTAGAAAAAGAACACAAACGTCACAATTAAGCATGAAAAAAGGTGAGAAAAGAGGACCTAGATCTTTCTTGTTCACATATTTGTGTTTATATATCACTATTTATTTATTATTTGAGTGGGCATACTATAAGTTTAACAGATCATTATTTGGTTCAGTTGTGGTGTGCAACCAACACTTATTCAGTTTGGTTGGATTAGATTCACAAAACATTCTTTAACAAACAAAAAACACCATTATACTTCCAATTATCAAAAAAAAAAAATGACAAACCTTTTCATTTCGCAATTAGGGCTTTTGTTTTCTTCTTTGCCGGCGGTTTTCTCCGGCCATCTGTAGTGTCTTTCCGACTTGCACTAGGAGCATCACTTATCTTCTTCATCCTGCTTCGCAAATTTATATTCAACCAAATAAGAACAAAATACGGGTTAAAAACACAATGAAGCTTTGGGAGATTATTACAAGTATAGACGACTGTGCTTTTAGGGTTGATTATGTTCGATTGCGGATCAAATCTCTGATGAAGAACACCCTGATTTTTCGAGTGAAATGATAGCTATTCTGGAGGTTTTGGGAGTTAATGAGGTACGGTTTTGATTTTGAATAATGGTGAAAGCCCTATAATACCCCTAAGTAGTCAAATCAGACATAAAATACCACCATGTTATTTACAAGATTGCCATCAAAATGCGAACCATTAGATTAAAGATCTAATGGTTTAGATTCTTTTTTACCTTTCTCACAAAGAAACACCTTTTTTACAATAAACTCAACCTTCATATATAATATAAAGTTTAATTCTTGTTCATATTTGTATTCATATATAAAGAATATTATACATATGATCATATATTTGGGAGTAAATTACAAAAATCGTCATTTATTTATGTCACTTATTGCAAACTGTGTCCTTTGTCTTCAATAATTACAGAAAACGTACTCGATGTTTGCAAAACCTTGCAAGTTATGTTCTTTAGCTCTAACTCAGTTAATTTTTTTGTGGTTAAATCTGACCAAATGGACCCCACATGAAGGTATTTTGGTCATTTTACTCTCATATGGGGTCCATTTGGTTAGATTTAACCACAAAAATACCCTGATGTGGGGTCCATTTGGTCAGATTTAACCACAAAAATTAACCGAGTTACGGCTAAAAGACATAACTAGCAAGGGTTTGCAAACATCGAGTATGTTTTCTGTAATTGTTAAAGACAAAGGATACAGTTTGCAATAAGTGACATACATAAAGGTCGATTTTAGTAATTTAATCTACTCTGTATTTGGAAAAGTATGTATATCGTGACCAGGTTCGATTATATATTTGTAATCATAAATAACACATTAATCATATATTATAAAAAATAAAGTGGACAAAAAAGTGTTTGCGGGTCAATGATATTGCAGCTAGGAAAGTACACAGGCGACATAAGGTAACTACCGCTGGGGGCCGACATATAAGTGCCATGTCAACAATCCTGCATTTCAATTCTCAGTAAAATGAGAAACCAAGATTTCTATTCTCACAAATAGAAAGTAAACACATAACAAAGAAAACATAAATAACTGTTAGAAAAAGAAAAAAAATTAGAAAAATAATGGATCCTCAACATCATCTTCATATTTAAGTCTTTCCTTTTTTATTTGTTCTTGTAAAGCCTATAAATAAAGGCTAGTTAATTTTATGTTTTGGATGCAAGAGAAAAAGATCAATAAAGTTTAGTTCTTTTCGATTATCTTTCATCTCTGATTATCATTTACAACATGGTATCAGAGCAGAGTTTTGATCTGTGAAACATCTTGTTCATCTTCTACAATCAATCACCACAAAAATCAAAATCAAACCAGAAAACATCAAACATCAAACCTGTCGTTTTTTGATTCTTCGCCCAATCCGTATAAAAAATAACAACAACAACAGCCACCAACACTAGCCGCTGCAGCCACATCCAAGCCGATCCAACAACGAACCTCAAACAAAACCCTAACAGTCTTGATCTTCGTCATCCCCACGAACAGTCTTGTTCTTCGTCAAGTCCATCCCCACGAACAGTCTTGTTCTTCGTCAAGTCCATCCCCACGAACAGTCTTCGCCCACGAAGAATCTTCGCCGCCGAACCTTCATCGCTCAGCCAAACATTCTCCATCCATTCTTAACGAACCCTTACACCTTCGACGAACCCTCAAAGAATTCAACGAACCCGCAAACAATTCGACGAACCCTTAAACCGTCGACGAACCCTTAAACCTTCGACGAACCCTTAAACCTTCGACGAACCTTTTTGTCATCCAACGAACCCCCAACCCAACGAACCTTGATACCATTCTTCGCCCAAAGAGCATACTTCCATGTAACACCTCGAATTTTTGTGTCCAATAATGTATTGACACGTGTCTTAAGTTTACACGTGGCGTTTCATATTAAATAAAGGACTAATGTTGACAAACCTTGAAAGTATATAAATTCGAGGGTTATAAATGTCAAACAAGGGTAAATTTACTGTATAGTAACCCTAAATGATGCTCGTACCTTCAAACGAATAAATCATGGATCGTACGGAAGCGAAACGCGGAAGAAAGTGAGAGATTACAAGCTACAGGGGTTAACTGTGTCAACATGTTTAATTATACCTCTGAGTGACCCTTTAACGCTCCCGAGGCTTTGTAACAGTATTATACGCTCACTAGAATATATTGTATGAATTCCGCGAAGTTCCGTTTTAAAACGAGAAAGTTATGATCAAATTCGTATGAGAAGGGTTAAAAGCGTCAATAATGAAAGTTAAGGCTTTCCGAATAATTAATAAATTAACCGGGGACTTAACAGTGCGAGTGAATAACACGAGGCCCTTAGTTGTAAATAATCGAGGGCCAAATCGCAAAGTTACCCCTTCAAACCCGAAAGGTCAGGTTAATAATTACAAAAGATTTCGTTATTAATTACCAGTATTTTGTCATAATTACAAAAGATTTAAAAAAACCTGAAAATCTAACCTCTCACGACCCGCGTTATGTTTTGGGTTAAGTGGAGGCGGGCCGCGAGCCACCTCTTATTCGCGTCTGATTTTTAAACATCAGGCGGCCCACGTTAAAATGTGCCTAAACCTCCAGGCGGGCCGCGTGGGACGCCCAGATGCAGAAACTTTGGATTTTCATGCCTTTTGAGCTAGTGAACGATCAAACAACCAATAAATGAGGCATGGGCGCCCCCTACTCGAGCCATAGCACCTTGGGACACCTGCCCATCATCCATGATCAGTTGTAGACCAATGATCTTAAGGCAAATTGAACACTATAAATAGGCATGTTTGGTTCATAACCAACACACACCTCAAACACTCAACTACTGATCATTCTAAGAGCTCTCAAGCTTTCTTCTTTGTTCTTAAGTCTTGCCTTCAGCTTCTGTAAGTTACCTAACCATTGTGGTCTTGTTTTTCAATAGATTTAGCTCATAAACCAAACCGTCGTAACTAACGGTTGTCATAGCGATAAATCACAAATGGTCCAGTGAATTGTCGGATCAAAAGTAGTTATGAGTTGGTATTTATGTGGATAATAAACCCCTAAAAGAGTTCCCTCTGATCACCACTCTAACTATGTCAAATGTCGAGTCAAACGTGCACCCAAAAAGTCAACAGAAAGTCGTTTTGCAACTTTGTGCATAATCTGTAATATAAACGATATGCAACCTGTTTAGACACTCATAAAACATGATAATAAATATATAAACTTGTTTACGCTCGTTTGATTCGGCCATTTGCTATATAAACCCGGTTCGGAACCGAATGTCGCAAAAGTTTGACTTTTGCTTTGACTTCAGTTCTGACCCGTTTTGGTACAATGTAGATATGCCTTAGGACTCTCTTAGGACCAGGTCACGTGATAGTATCACCCTCTGTGACCGGTTCGTCGTTTGTCCGAGTCTTTACGCATTTCCGTTAATTACTTAAAAGTTGACCGTAACGCCCTTTTTAAAATAAAACGAGTATTTCGGACACGTGAAGGGACCATAACCTTGCTTACTAAATTCTAAGCATGTCCCTAAAGTTTCACGCCAATCCGAGGTCTAGAATGGGAGTCATGCTAAATAGCGCATTTATAAGAAAACTTTTGTAATAAACGGCGCAATTAGCATAACGCCTACCTAAACCAAGATTCTGTCACCAAAACTTTTACCCACAGTATTAAAATAATATTTTGGGATTTTTAAAGATTTTTAATTAATTTTAACCTGCTCATAACCTGCGGTTATGGCTACGGTTCGGTAAATACCGAATATGCCCTTTTCGGCTAAAACTTGAGTTCTACAAGGTCTTTTGACCCGATTCCAGTTGCTACTGATTTTAATTAATAAATAAGATATTTTGGGCTTATCAAACTGATCGGGAAACTCAGGTTTCCTGTAGAACTCAGAAATCCCTTTTAAAAGTCTTTAAAATGACCGGAAAACCCCTACGGGGTGTATAATGAACTAAAACTCGTTACGGGCATTATGGAAGGTATCCTACTGATACCACAACCTCTTTAAAATATATTGACTTAGGAAAACAGTGTAGGACTCCTTCGTTTACCCGTTGCGCCTATTGCGCGCACGGTTCGGCTTATGTAACTAGTTTACATAAATTAGCCGATACGGGTCAAACCATATCATTTTGACCCCAAAATCCAGAGTGTGAATATTAAACCCATATAAAACAAGTCTCCGAACTTGTTGGGTCAGAATCACATTCCATTCTCGGTTTTCGCCTTTCACGCGATTAAACCGTATCTATCCCTCGAAACTAACCGGTCTAAGCTACGGCTAATATAAAGACCCGTTAGGATTCTAATAGGTTATTTTAAAACCTTCGTTCCAGAATAAGGAGCCCCAGTAAAAGATATCAGTGACTTAATTGATTAAGGAATATACATTGCAAAGGTAAATACTTTTAACTTATTTTCCCTTATACGGGCTTGGGTTACGGTATATAAAATACCGCTTGATTGAGCATCAAATAATTCCATCGTTGAGGTGGTTAATTGAATAGTTTGATCGGCTCATTTAAACAGTCTTGTTACTTAAAAGCCTTTGGGGGGTTAATGACCATGTCCGGATATCCTTGGCATCATTTTACGAAATGGCCACGACCTCGACACCCGGGTGTAGGCGTACACCCGGTTGATGTCTATACTATTAAAAAGACGTAGCCGATGGTTTACCCGCCTCGGTTTTACGCAAATGTGGAGTGTCTATTGATCTTTAACCCGGCACGATCCGGGCTACTGAACGCAAAGAAGGAACATGTAATTCGTTCACAAGATTATAATTTTAAATAATTCTCCCAAGTTAAACAAACATGTTTATGCCACGTGCATCTAAACCAATTTTCAATCATTTACAAAATGAGTCAGTTGATCGTATTTACCAGTGTAAACTGACGTATTTTCCCAAAAAGATTAAGTGCAGGTACTACACGTAATTGGCTGGCATTAGCTCCATAGCGTCATTTAGAAGTCTCGCAAGCTTGATGTCTTATCTGTTGAACGACATTTTATTTTATTTTGATCCATCCTGTGGATACTATTCAACTACTTGTGATACATTTGATATTACAGTAAATGGTTGAATTATATTTGTCTTTATTGCTTCCGCTGTGCATTTAAATATTGTGGTTTGACTATATTGTTGCCAACTACGTCACGGTAATCCCCCACCGGGCCCACCGGTGATACACGTGGAAATCGGGGTGTGACAGGTTGGTATCAGAGCCAACATTGAGTGAATTAAACACTATCCTAATGTGTTTAATCTCAGTGACACAATTGCACATACTTGAGTCTAGACAAGAACATAGGACAAATTCGAATTGTTATTCCAATTTTGTCTTTTTCTTTTATTATTGGTATTTAAAGTTTTATAAAGCAGGAAATATGCGGCCAGTGATTTTCCGAGGTAGAGGAAGGGGAAGAAGAGGCAGAGGAGAGATCGTTACTCATCACGATCACGAAGCCGGACCTTCAAATACACGAGCTCTTTCAACCACAAGGAGTGAAGAACCGCAAAGGCGAAGAGACCTTTACGAACCTGCGAGGCATTCCACCTCGCACAGCGTTGACGCCATCATACCGGCACTCATTCGGGCCAAATTCGGAGAATGACCCCAACAACCCGCAACCCTCCTTCATACCTCTACAGCGTTCGGTATCGCACCGAAATTTTGACGACCCTACTCCATACTTCAGAGGTCAGTTTAATCCAGCTGACTACATCCAGGAACCTTCAGGCTTTGTTCCGATAGGGCCACAAGATCATTTCTCCGAAGATCATATGGACGAGGATACTGATCCGACAGAACCTGCTCGTGGTACGCCCACGCATCCAATAGAAGTCTCTGATGGGTCATCCTTCCATGGCACACCCTATCAGGGACCTGATAGCTTTCAAGCGTTGTTCGACCGACATGAGTGGTACTACATGCCACCTCAGCAAACATCACAACAACCGCGACATCCGCAAGATCCTTCCGAGGATTCACGCTTCGTGGCAGTTACGCCACCACCTCCGCCACCGGTACAACCAGTAATGCCTGATCCGCCAAGGCGTAGGAGGACAAATGCTCGTATGTCCACACGAGGAGGAGGGGATTTCCACTTCAGCACCCCTCGTCACTCTAGTAGTAGCCACTATCCGCCACTACAAGAAGAAGGACCTTCAAGTCCTGTACAGGAGGCGAACTCCGCACCAGCTGCACCAAATTCGCCACCATTTGGGTATGACCAACCCATACCTGCTTACACGGGTCCAACGGCTTACAACCCGTTCGAACCGTCATCACAAGCACATTACAACTACAATTATGAGCGCGACCCATATGTGGTGTCGGCTAGGTATAATGCACGCTATCCCGACGGAGCTCATGGGAACATGGGAGTACCGGACTACTCAGCACATGGGTATCCAGTACCTCCCAGACCTCCAGTTCCGCAGCAGGCGCCACAACCACGTTTCTCTCCTCCTGAACAAGAAGAAATACTCCACCGTTTGAGCCGTGTGGAAAGAGACTTCGAGGAAGAACGCAAGAGCCATCGAGGATTCCTCAAGGGCTTAGCAAACCTACTAAAGGGCAAGAAGAAGAAACGTGACCATTAGTCCTAATGTATGTTCTAATGTAATGTTATTTTAAAAGAAGTCCCTGCGTGGACATTTATAGTATTTCAGTCCCTACGTGGACTTATCTTTTAGTCCTTGCATGGACACTTATCTTGTATTAGTCCCTGCGTGGACTTGTCACTTATTTTAAACCTCTATGAAGGTAAGTACTATTTAAAAGTCCCGTTTAGGGCGGTGTGTGATCGTATTAAAATTATGGAATGTTATATTATGAATTTCATTTTGTTATCACTATATATGAAATAAATCAAAACCATTCCTTTTAATTTGATCTGCCTAAATAAAGAATCTTCAGAGTGAAACCTAGCCAGGTGTCTTTTAAGATCCGGCCAAGATGGTAAGACCTAATTTAAAAGATTCTGATTCCCTGTTAACCTCTGTAAGCATGTTAACAATCATGGCAGATGTGATTCGTTAAAATTACACACGCCATTCTTATATAAGAATCCTTAAAAGGATTCCAAGGCCCAAAATAATGATATAATAAATCATGGGTTAAATCATCAATAAAGATGATCACTTGTTAAACATCCATAAGTGATGTAGTGCCTAAGGGCCAAATTATCAAACATCCGTTAGTGATGTAGTGCCTATGGGCCATAATTGCTGTCATAATAAGACAAAAGACAGTGGTGGTTTATGACTCCCTGTCAGAAGGAGTAAAAGGACTACGGTTCAAACCTTCATACCTTGATTCTTTGTAATCTCGGCTAACATTATAATAACGTCCTCGTGACTAGGCTTTTATGCCACTAGCAATATAAATTGTAATTAGGATAAGTATGTTCAAATCCTAAATATAATGTGAGTTATAAATTAACCAAATATGGTCTTCAATACCATGGTTGATGAATCGCCATAAAGGACAATTCAATGATAAACTCCTAAACAGAATTTTCGTTATCTTCTGCAGTAGATACAAGCTATTATGGCGAACCCTAATGAAGGAAGTAGTCATACAAATGAGGATGAGTATGATAATGCCCAAATAAATCTAACGGGCGCTCAACTCAAGGTTCTTGTCGACAATGCTGTGCAAGCAGCTCTGGATCGACAATATACAGAGACCCGAAGCAGAACAGTTTCCAAACCACCATCAAAGCCAAAGACACACTCAAAAACCCACAGCAAACCACTATCCAAACCAAAGAAGGACGACGATAACCATTCGTCCAAGCCCAAGAAAGACGACGACAATCACTCGTCGAATGAAAATAGTGTTCGTCGCGAACGGGAGTATACTGATGCTTCCCGTGCCAGGGGCTGCACTTACAAGTACTTCATATCTTGTAAACCCCGAGACTTTACGGGGGAGAAGGGTGCTGTCGAATGTATGACATGGTTGGACGAGATGGACACAGTGGTGGACATCAGTGGCTGCGCTGAAAGGGATGTTGTGAAGTTTGTGTCACAGTCATTTAAGGGCGAGGCCCTAGCTTGGTGGAGGGCGCTGGTTCAGGCCTCAGGAAAAGCTGTGCTTTACAGCATGACGTGGGAGGAATTCGTTTCTCTCATCAGGGAAAACTACTGCCCTCAGCATGAGGTGGAGAAAATAGAGTCCGATTTTGTGTCATTGGTGATGACAAATCTGGACTGCCAGGCCTATTTGACGAGCTTCAATACGATGTCTCGCTTGGTTCCTTATCTAGTCACCCCGGAACCAAGGAGAATTGCTCGTTTTATCGGGGGGTTAGAACTCGCGATAAAGGCTAGTGTGAAGGCCTCTCGGCCAACGACCTTCAGGTCAGTGACTGACCTCTCCTTGTCCCTCACGATGGACGCGGTCCGACTGAGATCGCAGAGGAACAAGGAGGCAGAGGAACAAGGAGGCCGAAAAGAGGAAGCGCGAGGATGATACCTCGCGAAGGTCAGGAAAGAAACACCGTAGAAACGGTGATGGCAAGAAAGGGACCGAGACGAGAAGGGATGAGCAACGATCGGGGGAGAAGCCCAAATGTAAGAACTGCCAGAAATTCCACTTTGGGAAGTGCAGGTTTGGGCCAAACTCACAATCCCAGTCAAAGACGCACACTTGTGGGCTGTGCAAGTCTAAAGACCACAAGACTGTGGATTGTAAGAAGATCAAGGACGCGACCTGCTACAACTGTAGTGAAAAGGGGCACATCAGGAGCAACTGCCCCAAACTCGCCAAGAAGACTGACGAACCCAAAAAGAATAACGCTAGAGTCTTCAAAATGGATGTGAAAGAAGCCCTGCAAGACGACAACGTAATAACAGGTACTATTCTCGTGAATAATATTTTTGCAAGAGTACTGTTCGATTCAGGAGCTGATAAATCCTTCGTAGACCAAAAATTTTGCAAGTTGCTGAACATGCCTATTAAAACCCTAAATGTAAAGTACGAAGTAGAGCTAGCAGACGGCACTGTAGAAACCGTCTCCACTATATTAGAGGGATGTATGATATCCATTAAGAACCATTCTTTTCCTCTATCTCTACTTCCCTTTAATCTAGCTGGTTTTGACATTGTCCTGGGCATGGACTGGTTAGCGCACAACCAGGCCCAGATAGTCTGCAATAGAAAACAAATTGTGCTAAAGGCCCCGACTGGTGAATCACTCACCATTCGAGGGGATACGCAGTGTGGACTGCCTGAGAACGTATCTATGCTTAAAGCTTCAAGGTGCTTAAAAAGGGGCTGTGTCATCTACATGGCACAAGTAATTATTGAAGAACCCAAGGCAAGGGTAGAAGACATTCCTGTCATTTCGGAGTATCCAGAAGTATTCCCTGAAGACCTACCTGGGTTGCCACCAGATAGGCAGGTGGAATTCAGGATAGATATCATTCCTGGAGCAGCTCCCATTGCTAGAGCACCCTACAGGCTAGCACCGACTGAAATGAAGGAATTAAGAACCCAACTGGATGAACTGTTAGCAAAAGGATTCATCAAGCCTAGTTCGTCTCCCTGGGGAGCACCTGTCCTGTTTGTAAAGAAAAAGGACGGATCGATGCGTCTGTGCATCGATTATCGTGAACTTAATAAAGTCACGATCAAGAATAGATACCCATTGCCAAGAATCGACGATTTGTTTGACCAATTGCAAGGGGCTAGCTATTTCTCAAAGATCGACTTGAGGTTGGGCTACCATCAGCTGAAGGTCAGAGATGAAGACGTACACAAGACAACATTTAGGACTCGCTACGGTCACTACGAGTTCCTAGTGATGCCCTTTGGGCTCACAAATGCACCGGCTGCGTTCATGGACCTCATGAATCGCGTCTGTAAGCCGTATTTGGACAAATTCGTCATCGTATTCATCGACGACATTCTCATCTATTCCAAGAACGAAGCTGACCATGAGAAACACCTACGATGTATTCTCGAATTGCTACATCGCGAGAAACTCTATGCCAAATTCTCCAAGTGCGAATTCTGGCTAAGAGAAGTCCAATTCCTTGGACACGTCGTAAGCGAGTGTGGTATCCAAGTGGATCCCGCTAAGGTAGAGGCGGTCATGAATTGGCAAGAGCCAAAGACGCCCAAGAGATCCGTAGTTTCCTAGGATTGGCAGGATACTACCGAAGATTCATTGAGAACTTCTCAAGGATTGCTGCGACCTTAACTTCTCTAACCAAGAAGAAGGAAAAGTTCATTTGGGGCCCTAAGCAGCAAGAATCCTTTGATAATTTGAAACAAAGGCTGAGCAACGCTCCTGTGTTGACGCTACCGGAAGGTACTGAAGAGTTCGTAGTCTACTGCGACGCGTCACACACTGGCATGGGGTGTGTGCTCATGCAGAAAGGCAAGGTGATTGCCTATGCTTCAAGGCAGTTGAAGGTGCACGAAAAGAATTACACCACCCATGACTTGGAGCTGGGTGCCGTTGTATTCGCACTAAAACTGTGGAGGCATTATCTATATGGAATCAAGTTTGTGATCTATTCAGATCACAAAAGCCTTCAACATTTGTTCAATCAGAAGGAGCTAAACATGAGGCAACGCCGTTGGATGGAGACCTTGAATGATTATGATTGTGAAATCAGGTACCATCCCGGCAAGGCGAATGTAGTCGCTGACGCCCTGAGCCGGAAAGAAAGGATAAAACCCATCCGAATCAATGCGAGGAGGATGGAAGTAAGGAATAACTTGATTGAAAGGATATTAGCTGCACAACGAGAGGCTGTGTTGGAAGCTAATTATCCTAAGGAAAAGTTAGGAGTGACTGAGGAGCAGTTAACTCTTCACAAGGATGGACTTTTGAGATTGAATGGGCAGATATGGGTTCCTATCTATGGGGGACTACGGGATGTCATCCTCCAGGAAGCCCATAGTTCCAAATATTCTGTCCATCCTGGAGCAGACAAAATGTATCAGGATTTAAAGGCAAATTATTGGTGGATAGGCTTGAAAAAGTCTGTAGCCTCCTATGTAGCCAAATGCTTGACTTGTGCGCAAGTCAAGGCTGAGCATCAAAAGCCATCTGGCTTGCTACAACAGCCTGAACTTCCTGAATGGAAATGGGAATGTGTAACTATGGACTTTATCACCAAGTTACCAAAAACGAGCAAAGGAAACGACACAATATGGGTTGTAGTCGATCGACTGACTAAGTCAGCTCATTTCTTACCCATCAAGGAGACTTATAGCTCCGATACATTGGCCCAGTTATATGTTGATAAGATTGTCGCCTTACATGGCATACCTGTGTCTATTATCTCTGATCGAGATACTAGATACACGTCGCACTTCTGGAAGAGTTTTCAACAATCTTTGGGCACACGTTTGAACTTTAGTACGGCTTACCATCCTCAGACAGACGGTCAGAGTGAGCGTACTATTCAAACGTTGGAAGACATGCTGCGAGCATGTGCTATCGATCTAGGTGGTAGTTGGGATAAGAACCTACCCCTAATCGAATTCTCCTACAACAATAGCTACCATACCAGCATAAAGGCTGCGCCTTTCGAGGCATTATTGTAACACCTCGAATTTTTGTGTCCAATGATGTGTTAACACGTGTCATTTGTTTACACGTGGCATCTATAATAAATAAAGGACTAATTTTGACAAACCTTGAAAGTATATAAATTCGAGGGTTATAAATGTCAACAAGGGTAAATATACTGTATAGTATCCCTAAATAATGCTTAAACCTTCAAACGAATAAATTATAGATCGTACAAAAACAAAACGCGAAAGAAAGTGAGAGATTACAAACTACAGGGGTTAACTCTGTCAACATGTTTAATAATACCTCTGAGTGACCCTTTAACGTTCCCAAGACCTTGTAACGGTATTATACCCTCACTAAAATAATATATATGAATTTCGCGAAGTTTCGATATGAAACGAGAAAGTTACGATCGAATTCGTAAAAGAAGGGTTAAAAGCGTCAACAGTGAAAGTTAAGGCTTTCCAATATAATTAATAAATAAACCGGGGACTTAATAATGCGGGTAATTAACACGAGGCCCCTATCGGTAAATAACCGAGGGCCAAACCGCAAAGTTACCCCTTCAAAACCGAAAGGTCAGGCAAATCATTACGAAAGATTTCGTTATTAATGGCCAGATTCTGTAATAATTACAAAAAGATTTAAAAATCCTGAAATCTTAACCTTAGGCGACCCGCGTAAGGTTTAGACATAAGTTGAGGCGGGCCGCGAGCCTCCTCTATTTCGCGTCTGTTATTTGAACTTTAGGCGACCCGCATTAAAATGCATGGGAACTCCCATGCGGGCCGCGTAAAGTGCCCAGATGCAGAAACTTTGCAACTACTTGGCTTTTGGAGCTTGTGAACGATCATGCACATAATTATGGGGCATGGGCACCCTATGCTCAACCCATAACACTTAGGGGACACCTACCATCACCTCTGGTCTGATAGTAGTGCTTGCAATGATCAATATGGCTTGGCATTTGGCTATAAATAGCCATGTTGTAGTTACAACATTCACACAACTCAAACAACTTCCATCTGATCATTCTAAGTGCTCCCAAGTGTTCTTCTCTGCTCCATATTCAAGTCCTAACTTCTGTAAGTTGCCTTGATCATTCATACTTCAGTTTATGCTTAGTATTTAGCTAAAAACCAAACCGTCGTAAGTACGGTTTGACTTTAAAATAACTCAGTGATGGTTCAGTCTTATGACGAATCAAAAGTGGTTATGAGTTGGTATTTACGTGGGTAATAAACCTCTAAAATGGTTCCCCCTGATCACCACTCTAACTATGTCAAATGTCGAGTCAAACGTGCGGTTAAAAAGTCAACAGGAAGCTATTTTAGCGATTTAAGCATAATCTGTAATGTACAAGTTATGGAACCTGTTTTGATAATCATAAAACATGATATTAGGTATATAAACTTGTTTGCGCTCGTTTGAATCGATCATTTACTATATAGAACCGGTTCGGAGCCGAATGTCGCAAAGGTTTGACTTTTGCTTTGACTTCAGTTCTGACCCGTTTTAGTGAGGTATGAATATACCTTAGGACTCTCTTAGGACCAGGTCACATGTTGGTATAAGCCTTTGTGGTCGGTTCATGAGTTATCCGAGTCTTTTGCGCAATTCCGTCATTCGCCTAAAAGTTGACCGTAACGACCATTTAAAATTAAAACGAGTATTTCGGACACGTGAACGGACCAAAACCTTGCTTATTAAATTATAAGCATGTCCTTAAAATTTCACGTCAATCCGAGGTCTAGAATGAGAGTTATGCTAAAAGGCGCACTTTTAAGAAAGTTTTGTATTTTATGGCGCAATCAGCATAACGCTCATCTAACCCAAGTTTTCGGTACCAAAACTTTTACCCACTGTGGTAAAATAATATTTTGGGAATTTTAAAGATTTTTAATAATTTTTACCTTGCTCATAACCTGCGGTTATGGCTACGGTTCGGTAAATACCGAATATGCCCTTTTTGGCCAAAACGGGAGTTCTACAAGGTCTTTTGACCCGATTCCAATTGCCACTGGTTTTAAATAATAAATAAAGTATTTTTAGCTTTATAAGCTGTTCGGGAAACTCAGATTTCCTGTAGCACTCGAAAATCCCTTTTAAAGTCTTTAAAATGACCGAAAAGCCCCTACGGGGCATATTACCAACTTAAACTCGTTACGGGCATTACGGAAGGTATCCTACTGATACCAAAATACTTTTAAGGCATATTGACTTAGGAAATAAGCGTACGACTCTTATGGTTAACCGTTTCGCCTATTTGCGCACACGGTACGGCCCACGGAACTAGTTTTCGTGCAATAGCCGATATGGGTCAAAATATATTATTTGAACCCCAAAATACAGAGTATGAACTATAAACCCATATAAAACAAGTCACTGAACTTGTTGGGTCCAAATCATACTCCATTCTCGGTTTTCGCCTTTTCGTGCGAATTAACCATATCTATATATCGGAATCAACCGGTTTAAGCTACGGCTAATACAAGGACCGTTAGGATTCTAAGAGGTTAATTAAAACCTTCGTTCCAGATTAGGAGCCCCAGTAAAAGCTATCGGTGACTTGATCTAAATTAAGGATTAATACTTGCAAAGGTAAATACTTTTGACTTATTTCCCCTATATGGGCTTGGGTTACGGTATATTAATACCGCTTGATTGAGCATTATATTCGTCCATCGCTTAGGTGGATAACTAAATAATATGATCGGCTCATTTAAACAGTTTTGTTGCTTATAAGCCTTTGGGGGGTTTAATGACCGTTGTCCCGGATATCCTCGGCATCATTTTACGAAATGGCCACGACCATCGACATCCCGGTGTAGGCGTACACCCGGTATAAAGTGTCGACATTAAAACTAAAAGACGTAGCCGTTGGTTTCTGTACTACGGTTTTACGCAAACGTGGTGTGTCTATAAATCTTTAACCCGGCACGACCCGGGCTACTGAACGCATAAAAGAACATGTAAAACGTTCACAAGATTATTATGAATTTTCCCAAGTTATAAAAGAGTTTGTGCCCTGTGCATTCAAATCAATTTTACTAAACATTTTCAAATGTGTCAGTTGAATGTATTTACCAGTGTAAACTGACGTATTTTCCCCAAAAAGATTAAGTGCAGGTACCTAAACGTAATTGGCTGGTATTAGCTCCCTAGCGTCGGGATAAGCCTCGCAAGCTTGATTGCAGTATCTGATGGAACAATACTTTATATTTACTTACGATCCACTGTGGATATATCCAACCCCTGTAATACATTTTGATATTACATTCAGAGGTTGAATTTATATATTTATCTTATGCTTCCGCTGTGCATTATATAATTGTGTGGGTTGACTATATTGTTGCCAACATCGTCACGGTAATCCCCCACCGGGCCCACCGGTGAGACACGTGGAAATCGGGGTGTGACAATTATACGGTAGGAAGTGTAGATCGCCTGTTTGTTGGGCGGAAGTGGGAGAGGTCCAATTATCGGGACCAGAGATAGTTTTCGAGACAACGGACAAGATTGTCCAGATTCGGGAACGTCTCAAAGCTGCCCGAGATAGGCAGAAAAGTTACGCTGACCCAAAGCGTAAGGACTTTCACTTCGAGGTAGGTGAAAAGGTATTACTAAAAGTGTCACCCTGGAAGGGGGTGATGCGTTTCGGTAAGAAGGGTAAACTGAGCCCGAGATACATAGGACCTTTTGAGGTTATCGAACGGGTCGGGTCAGTTGCCTATAAATTGAACTTACCAGAAGAGCTCAATGGAATTCATAATGTGTTCCACATCTGCAATCTAAAGAAGTGCTTCGCTGATGACTCATTAGTGATTCCACACACAGATGTGCATATAGATGAGAGCTTGAAGTTTGTGGAGAAGCCTTTGTCGATTGAAGCCCGACAGGTGAAAAAGCTCCGAAGAAAACATGTGCCGATAGTTAAAGTTAAATGGGATGCCCGGAGAGGTCCCGAATTCACGTGGGAAGTTGAATCCACGATGAAAGAGAAATATCCCCATTTATTTGAGTAAATCTCGGGTCGAGATTTATTTTAAGGGGGTGAGGATGTAACACCTTGAATTTTTGTGTCCAATAATGTATTGACACGTGTCTTAAGTTTACACGTGGCGTTTCATATTAAATAAAGGACTAATGTTGACAAACCTTGAAAGTATATAAATTCGAGGGTTATAAATGTCAAACAAGGGTAAATTTACTGTATAGTAACCCTAAATGATGCTCGTACCTTCAAACGAATAAATCATGGATCGTACGGAAGCGAAACGCGGAAGAAAGTGAGAGATTACAAGCTACAGGGGTTAACTGTGTCAACATGTTTAATTATACCTCTGAGTGACCCTTTAACGCTCCCGAGGCTTTGTAACAGTATTATACGCTCACTAGAATATATTGTATGAATTCCGCGAAGTTCCGTTTTAAAACGAGAAAGTTATGATCAAATTCGTATGAGAAGGGTTAAAAGCGTCAATAATGAAAGTTAAGGATTTCCAAATAATTAATAAATTAACCGGGGACTTAACAGTGCGAGTGAATAACACGAGGCCCTTAGTTGTAAATAATCGAGGGCCAAATCGCAAAGTTACCCCTTCAAACCCGAAAGGTCAGGTTAATAATTACAAAAGATTTCGTTATTAATTACCAGTATTTTGTCATAATTACAAAAGATTTAAAAAAACCTGAAAATCTAACCTCTCGCGACCCGCGTTATGTTTTGGGTTAAGTGGAGGCGGGCCGCGAGCCACCTCTTATTCGCGTCTGATTTTTAAACATCAGGCGGCCCACGTTAAAATGTGCCTAAACCTCCAGGCGGGCCGCGTGGGACGCCCAGATGCAGAAACTTTGGATTTTCATGCCTTTTGAGCTAGTGAACGATCAAACAACCAATAAATGAGGCATGGGCGCCCCCTACTCGAGCCATAGCACCTTGGGACACCTGCCCATCATCCATGATCAGTTGTAGACCAATGATCTTAAGGCAAATTGAACACTATAAATAGGCATGTTTGGTTCATAACCAACACACACCTCAAACACTCAACTACTGATCATTCTAAGAGCTCTCAAGCTTTCTTCTTTGTTCTTAAGTCTTGCCTTCAGCTTCTGTAAGTTACCTAACCATTGTGGTCTTGTTTTTCAATAGATTTAGCTCATAAACCAAACCGTCGTAACTAACGGTTGTCATAGCGATAAATCACAAATGGTCCAGTGAATTGTCGGATCAAAAGTAGTTATGAGTTGGTATTTATGTGGATAATAAACCCCTAAAAGGGTTCCCTCTGATCACCACTCTAACTATGTCAAATGTCGAGTCAAACGTGCACCCAAAAAGTCAACAGAAAGTCGTTTTGCAACTTTGTGCATAATCTGTAATATAAACGATATGCAACCTGTTTAGACACTCATAAAACATGATAATAAATATATAAACTTGTTTACGCTCGTTTGATTCGGCCATTTGCTATATAAACCCGGTTCGGAACCGAATGTCGCAAAAGTTTGACTTTTGCTTTGACTTCAGTTCTGACCCGTTTTGGTACAATGTAGATATGCCTTAGGACTCTCTTAGGACTAGGTCACGTGATAGTATCACCCTCTGTGACCGGTTCGTCGTTTGTCCGAGTCTTTACGCATTTCCGTTAATTACTTAAAAGTTGACCGTAACGCCCTTTTTAAAATAAAACGAGTATTTCGGACACGTGAAGGGACCATAACCTTGCTTACTAAATTCTAAGCATGTCCCTAAAGTTTCACACCAATCCAAGGTCTAGAATGGGAGTTATGCTAAATAGCGCATTTATAAGAAAACTTTTGTAATAAACGGCGCAATTAGCATAACGCCTACCTAAACCAAGATTCTGTCACCAAAACTTTTACCCACTGTATTAGAATAATATTTTGGGATTTTTAAAGATTTTTAATTAATTTTAACCTGCTCATAACCTGCGGTTATGGCTAACGGTAAATACCGAATATGCCCTTTTCGGCTAAAACTTGAGTTCTACAAGGTCTTTTGACCCGATTCCAGTTGCTACTAATTTTAATTAATAAATAAGATATTTTGGACTTATCAAACTGATCGGGAAACTCAGGTTTCCTGTAGAACTCAGAAATCCCTTTTAAAAGTCTTTAAAATGACCGGAAAACCCCTACGGGGTGTATAATGAACTAAAACTCGTTACGGGCATTATGGAAGGTATCCTACTGATACCACAACCTCTTTAAAGTATATTGACTTAGGAAAACAGTGTAGGACTCCTACGTTTACCCGTTGCGCCTATTGCGCGCACGGTTCGGCTTATGTAACTAGTTTACATAAATTAGCCGATACGGGTCAAACCATATCATTTTGACCCCAAAATCCAGAGTGTGAATATTAAACCCATATAAAACAAGTCTCCGAACTTGTTGGGTCAGAATCACATTCCATTCTCGGTTTTCGCCTTTCACGCGATTAAACCGTATCTATCCCTCGAAACTAACCGGTCTAGGCTACGGCTAATATAAAGACCCGTTAGGATTCTAATAGGTTATTTTAAAACCTTCGTTCCAGAATAAGGAGCCCCAGTAAAAGATATCAGTTACTTAATTGATTAAGGAATATACATTGCAAAGGTAAATACTTTTAACTTATTTTCCCTTATACGGGCTTGGGTTACGGTATATAAAATACCGCTTGATTGAGCATCAAATAATTCCATCGTTGAGGTGGTTAATTGAATAGTTTGATCGGCTCATTTAAACAGTCTTGTTACTTAAAAGCCTTTGAGGGGTTAATGACCATGTCCCGGATATCCTTGGCATAATTTTACAAAATGGCCACGACCTCGACACCCGGGTGTAGGCGTACACCCGGTTGATGTCTATACTATTAAAAAGACGTAGCCGATGGTTTACCCGCCTCGGTTTTACGCAAATGTGGAGTGTCTATTGATCTTTAACCCGGCACGATACGGGCTACTGAACGCAAAGAAGGAACATGTAATTCGTTCACAAGATTATAATTTTAAATAATTCTCCCAAGTTAAACAAACATGTTTATGCCACGTGCATCTAAACCAATTTTCAATCATTTACAAAATGAGTCAGTTGATCGTATTTACCAGTGTAAACTGACGTATTTTCCCAAAAAGATTAAGTGCAGGTACTACACGTAATTGGCTGGCATTAGCTCCATAGCGTCATTTAGAAGTCTCGCAAGCTTGATGTCTTATCTGTTGAACGACATTTTATTTTATTTTGATCCATCCTGTGGATACTATTCAACTACTTGTGATACATTTGATATTACAGTAAATGGTTGAATTATATTTGTCTTTATTGCTTCCGCTGTGCATTTAAATATTGTGGTTTGACTATATTGTTGCCAACTACGTCACGGTAATCCCCCACCGGGCCCACCGGTGATACACGTGGAAATCGGGGTGTGACATTCCACGAACCCTTCATCCATTACCTACGAACATTATCTACGAACCCTTCAACTCCCAAAGAGCATACTTCGACGAACCCTTACACAGCTGCCATGTCCGGAGACGATAAAACAACCGTACCAACAATGACGATCTCGCAATTCAACTTGCGAATCTTCTTCGAACCAATCTTAATACCCAATCTCAAACACCAAAACAAACCTTATCCGATAGCCTAAAGATCAGTATCAAGCTGAATAGTCAAAATTACGCTCTATGGGCTCGAATGATTCGAGTCGCTATAGGGGGGAAATCTAAGAACCTGTTGAGCCATATTACAGGAAAACCTGCCCCACCAAACCTGTCAGATGAACAATATGAGCAGTGGGAACAGGACGATCTAGTCGTGTTCTCATGGCTCATACAAAACATTGAACCAGGGTTAGCCGGCAACCTCACCGAGTTTCCCACTGCGAAGGCGTTGTGGGACACATTGGTGGTTACGTATAGCAGTGGGAAAGATAAACTACAAACCTTCGATTTACATGTCAAAGCAAACGAACTCAAGCAAAATGGCTCGGCCCTAGAAGATTTCTGGATCAAGTTACAAGGCATTTGGGGAGAAATAGATCGAAGGGATCCGAATCCAATGACCTGCTCTGCTGACATAGCAACATATAACAATATCAGGTCTGAACAAAAATTATTCCAATTCCTGAATGCTCTTGACAGGAAGTTTGTCAAAAGAGAAATCCTTCGGTGGGATCCCCTTCCCTCGGCTGAGCAAGACTACGCGGCTGTAAGGAAGGAGATGGCACATCAAGGAATCCTTGGTACCATCTCTGAAGCTTCACAGTCCGGCGGGGCTTGTCGCCGACGGAACCACTGAAACCGATGGACAGGGGTTAATCACGAAGGGGCAACGACAGTCAGACTTCACTGGAAAATCATCATCCCGAATCGACAAATCCAAACTGAAATGTAGTCACTGTGATATGAGGGGACACACCAAAGAGCAGTGCTTTAGAATCATGGGATTTCCTGACTGGTGGAGTGACAATCACAATCTATTAATTAGTTTAAAAACCAAGCAATTTCGTTGGTAATGCAGTGTTACTTAACTACCGATTAAATTTCACCTAACCAGACCCAGTGGCGGAGCTTGACCAAAGTTTCGGGGGATCCTATATAATTTTAAAATTTTCGGATGAAAAATCGGAAATTTTACACTTCTAACCGAAACATTGGAAGGGGGGGCACTAAGCTGTGCGACTGACCGGACCTAAAATTCGGTGATGATTGGTCAAAGGCAGTCAAATATCGGTAAAAACCTGTCAAATTCTTTGAAAAACTATATTTATTAATCCAATCTATTAATTAGTTTAAAAACTCTTGTGTGTATCTATTTGAAAATCTTTATAGTATTTGAAACATATGTTTAAGGATGGAGTTATCGGGAAAATAAGGTAAATGGTCAACTTCAGGAGCTCTCTTTTTTTTTTTTTTTTTTTAATTTAGTGATGATTTCATCAAAATGTATTATTGGATCCAAAGGAGTGATGTAACCTAAAAGCCAAAATCTCATGGTTGAGTCTAAAATTGTGAGAATGTTGCGATGGGGATAGTTACGGTGCAAACTATAATTATCCTAACAATCGTGTAAACAAATCTAAGCACTTAAAAAAGTTAAACTAGTACATAGTAAAATAACACATACATATGGGTTGTATTTGATCCTACTCCTATTGCGATGTAGTACTTGAATATAATTTGATGAGCTTGATGGGCACTCGTATGGAGGCACAAACATACTTCACATCCCGATAAATATTTATTTTTTAGTGCATACATGTTACTTTTTTATTAGATAAGGGGTCAAACCTGCACGATAAATCATTGGTTGTGACATTTTCATTGTTGTGAGCCCAAACCGTGAGATGTTCGCCTTTAGGGCTTATGTGGCTTTTTGATTGGTAAAATGATCAACGGATTTCGTGTAATCGTTTAAAAAGGCCTGAAAGGGAATATTTTGATATGTACCAATCGGATTTGTGATAAATAACTCATTGAATGGGTCAAACCCCAAAGAAAATCTAACAAGCAAAAATCTAACATAACTATAACAGAGAGTGATTTGTTTGTGTAAGAAATCAAATAAATCTAAAACAATATGTTTGCACTAATATAGTAATATTAATATTAATATTAATTTTCTTTTAAGTTGGGGGTCCATTTTCTTTGTAAGCCCTAGGCTCAAACCTAGATTACTTCTACTATATGTTTGACCCTCATCACCACTACTAACACAAAACCAATTTGAAGGAAAATGCATGAAAATGAGAACATGGGACTTGAAATGTTGCCTAAAAGAAACTAGTTGCAAGGTAACGTGACTTGGCACATAACATATTTTAAAAAGAAAATCGGATCAAATGGCTAGGTAGAATGGTAAGCTAGAGTGGCCTTTTAACTCTCAAACAACTAAAGACAACTTATTCGTTGTGTTAATATATAGCATGATACAAGGGTTTGTTTGGTAAATAAATAATCGGGGGCAATCAACAAGTAATGTGGAAGGATAAGGGATAGGTAATCGTAGATACGATATACGAGACTCTATAATCGTAGACGAGAGATACGAGAATAAGATTTGATTTTTAGATGTTTATTTTACATTATGTTCTATAACCACTAAACTATGAACTCTTGTTCCATGTGCAGGGCCGGCCCTAGGGGTGGTGGCGAGCCGCACCCCGGCCAAGGCTCGTTCTTCCCAAGGCCTAAATTTTGTTTTTTTTTTTCTTTTATAAACTGTTAAATATAAATATATAGAGTATAACCTATAAGCAAACTATGATTTGGCCCAGGGCCTTGCGTCCCTACAAGCAAGTCATCGGTTCGAATCCGCAGTAAGTTACCGGGTCGAATCCATACCCAGTCTTGTTTTTCATTTCTTATATTTCTGTTTCCTGTTATGAACAATCCAAGTGCTATGGGCCTAAGTAGACAGCCTGGACAAAATGGGCTTGACATCAACCAATTACCTCAGTAACCTCACCGTGCCAGAAAATACTGGGATATGTTAAATTATTTGTCAATTGTTGTACAAGACACTAATGGGTTAGTAAATGTATGAGGTTTTACTATTTAGCTTGAGGTTCTGTTCATTTTTATACAATTTTTGCTTTGTTCGTCGTTTTAAAAAAAAAGTTGTACACTTGTAGTTTTCCATTAATTTCGAATATTAACGTTAATTTTCGTTTAAAAAATAGTTTATATAATTCTTTAGGCCTAAGTGTTTTTCGTCGTTTAAAAAAAAAAAAGTTGTACACTTGTAGTTTTCCATTAATTTCGAATATTAACGTTAATTTTCGTTTAAAAAATAGTTTATATAATTCTTTAGGCCTAAGTGTTTTTTTCCCCGGTTCGTACGAGACATTTAAATCCTCAGGGACGACGGCATTGATAATAATAATGAGCGGCAAAGGAAAACTGTTTACATTATCTATTTTGTTAGGGACTAAAAGACTTTTTTTCGGGCTCAGAAAAGACACTTGAGTTCTTAGGGTTGGCCCTGTCCGTGAGTTGCATACTTGCATGCATGTTACAACTTACAAATGGGTATCAACTAAAATATATTAATCTAAGATATGGGGAATGATCCACTAAAAAGTAAGCTAAGGAGGATTGTGATGATGCAATGTGACACTCCATATAAGTAGAAATGAAGGACATTTTGATCCTTATAAACCGGAGTGTGAAAATGATATGTGACACCCCCTTTGTTTTATAAAAAATACAACAAAAAAATTCAGTACAAAAAATCAATTACAAAAACATATAGCACAAAAAAATTTAGTACAAAAACTATAGCATGAAAAAATTCAGCACTAAAAAAGATAGTACAAAAAATCCAGACAAAAAATTGATAAATAAAAAATTTTAAGACAAAAAAATTCAGCACAAAAATATAGTACAAAAATCAAGCACAAAAACGTTATACAACATAGAAATACAACACATTTCTGTGGTTTTTTAGTCATCATATTTTAAATAGCAATATGGTACTCAAATTAGTGATAAAGAACGCTCGATTTTATGGTGAAATTTTTATGAAAAAATAATGTCGTATAAAAAAGTCATGAACGTTTAAAAAACGAGGGTGGAATATGCATGTGCATTGCATGCGGAGAGAGAAAATCAATAAATATGATTTTCCCAAGATACTCTTACCCTCCTTTTTTTCCCTACATTTTCATCTTAACCATTGATTTGAAAAATGAATAGTTAAGATTACTTCTTATCCTATTTAGGCAAAATTAACTTTTCATTTGATCTTATCCCTCTAAGGCCGGTGGGTATGTGATGGCGCCACCCCGCCACATCTGCATTGATAGCGCCCCTGGGGCGCCACCAGCCACACCGCGCTAGTTATCGTGTGGCGCTATGGAAGTCTCGCCAGCACGTTAACGGTGATTTTTGGAGTTGATCAAAAGTGACCGTTGGCCAACGTTCGAATTTAAAAAAAAAATTAATTCAAATATATATACAAACCTATCCCAAATTAAAACACACACCAATCACAAACTAAAAAACACACAAATCACAAAAAAACACAAAAATTCTACCCAATCATTTTTAAGAATGTCATCCGATCCGTCGAGCTCTTCATCCGATGGTGTTCTTGAAGATATGACTATCGCAATTACGCAGGAGACGATTAATTATTTGTGAGAAGAAGCCCAATCCTCTACATCGCGTACCAGACAACCGGCTCTTGAACGAGATCGGTTAGGTGCTCATGAACGTTTAATGCAAGATTATTTTTGTGAAAATCCATTGTACGATGATGTCCAGTTTAGGAGTAGGTTTCGTATCAGGCGTCGTCTTTTCCTAAAAATTTCTAATGTTCTTGCGGGCGAATTCGCTTTTTTCACACAAAGAGAAAGTGCTAGCCGCAAAGTTGGTTTCTCTGGAATACAAAAGTGTACTGCAGTAATTAGGCAACTAGCGTACGGCAAAGCGAGTGATGCGTGGGATGAATATTTAAGGATGTCGTCCAGAATGTGTCAGGATTCTCTTGAAAATTTTTGTGAAGGTATTTTTTATTTATTATTATTATTATAATTATTATTATTTTCTTAATTTACAGTTTATTATTCTTATTCTTATTGTTATTATTTTTTTAATTTACAGTTTATTATTTTAATTGTTATTATTTTTTTATTAACACAATTTTATTAGGTGTTATCTTTTTGTACGGGATGCGATATTTGAGGATGCCAACCGCTGTTGACGTTTCACTTTTATACGAGGCCCATCAGCGGATACACGGGTTTCATGGGATGTTGGGTAGTCTTGATTGCACGCACTGGGATTGGGCGGCATGTCCAACCGCTTGGAAAGGGCAACACCATCGTGGTGACCATGATGGTCCTACCCTTATATTACAAGCGGTCGCGTCTCAAGATTTATGGATTTGGCATGCGTACTTTGGCATGGCCGGTGCGAATAATGACATCGCAGTTTTACAATCTTCGAATCTTTTCGACGATGTCATCGATGGTGTTGTACCAGATACTTCATTTTATGCAAATGACGTGGAGTACAAGTATGGATACTATCTCACAGACGGTATTTATCCGGAGTGGGCGTCGTTGGTGAAAACTCTTTCGTGTCCAGATGACAAAAAAGAATGTATTTCAAGAATAAACAAGAGTCAGCAAGAATATATATCGAGCGGGCTTTCGGTGTGTTAAAAAAGAGGTGGTCTATCATCGCCCAGCTGTCGAGGATACTTGAAAAAAGTAAAATGAGAAACGTCATGTATACGTGCATCATTTTGCATAACATGATATTGGAGGATTCGGGTAGAGCGTTTTGTGGAGAAAGTTATGATGAAAGTAACCAACCGACGAACCCACTACTAACATACGCTGAAAAAGAAGTTATCCTATCAAAGATACGTGACAGGAACACACACCATAATCTTCAAGCTGATCTGACCGAGCACCTATGGTTTTATCGTGAACAAGGAGGAGACGACGAAGATGACCAGTGACTTTGTATTTTTTTTTTTATTTAAATTATGACATTATATTTTTTATTTAAATTATGGCATTTTATTTTTATTATTTAAATTTTGAGTTATAAATTAATATATCAAAGTTAAATAATGTTTAAATTTAAATAAAAATAATAATTAGGTAATGATGATGGGGGCTTTATAGGACACCCTGCAAGTTATAGGAAGGGGCCTTAAAGCCCCCCTATGTGACGTGGACGTGACGTGACGCTGAGGTGGCATGATACAACCCCTAGGGGCTTTATACCACACCATCCAGCCTAAGATATAACTGATTTAAGTTATATAATATTGTTTATAACAGGGCTCCATATATAAGCATACGAAATTTGCAAAAATCAATATGAACCGCTAATTTTATTTTCAATCTTAGAAACCAAAAATTTAACGATGTATACTTATAAAATATTAAATGATATATCCTTCAACTTAATTAAATTTATCTTTGAACGGCTAATTTCTTTAATTCTCTGTCATCTGTGGGACTTGAACCCAAAACCTTCCCTTCCCAACCAAGGTGTTTTAAAGGCTTTGCCTTTGCCAATGGACCACCACCCGATTGGTATTAAATTTATCTATCTAACTATTAAATTTAGGGTTATTGGATTTTAATAATCTGAAGTTTTTTAAAAATTCCCTCCAACAATCCCAACTTGTAAGAATTTGCCCCCTATTAATCATTTTCTAACATATAAGAATTTGGTCTCCTCAATAGATTCAAGTGCACATGCAAACTTCTTAAATGATTTAAGTGCACCTATATTGGAAAAAGGATCAATGAGGGCCAAATTCTTACAAGTTGAGATCGTTGGAGGGAATTTTTAAAGTTAGGTTTAATATCCAATAACCCTTAAATTTATATCGCATATCGCATATCTCCTATCTCGAACATTTTTCTAACAACCATTACACATGTGTGTATGTAAGTAATTTCATGTCCGCAATTGACATGCACGTGTGCAATCATTTCTTGCACATATAAATCATAGTACTAAGACTGAACATTGAGGAGCCGCTAGTGGGTGGTGCTAGCCATGTCGACGCCAAGCTGGCTCAAGAACACCACAACGGTGTGCTGCTAGTGGGGGTGCGAACGATGGCTCGTGAGCATGGTAGCGAGAGAGATACGACCGTTGGGGCATGGGGAAGGCCAAACTAGCCATTTGGGGTTTAAAAAATTGATTTTTTAATATTCTAACCTATTTAAACCTTTTTAACCTTTTAAAGATACCCACAATCTCTCTTTCTCTCCACACACTCTTTAAAAAGAATACTCATCTTCTCTGTCCTTTTTTTTTTAAAATACAATGAATCCCAATTTGTGGCGCGAGAATTGTTACTGGCTAGTTGTTAACTATGATCAAGACGACGAGTACGCCATGGAGTTAAGTCGTAACATGAATCAAATGCCACGACTTTCTCCCGACTTTGTTATTCCGGATACGCAATACGACCAGGTTGAAGGTAAAAAAAACATAGAAGAACTCATAAAGGTTCCAAGAAAACCGGAAGAGGTGGAAGTTCGAAAATGATGGGAGAAACGTCTGGACCAAAATGTGGCAACCCTCGGCCCCTACCCCGATAATAAATGCATTGGCAGCTTGTACATTTGACTTGAAGTTTACATATGCTCTAATCAGTTTTAATTATTGTTATATTATTTTAGAATATTACTAATTACAATTTAATTATAGGTAGATATTGTTTAGTAGATGCGGGTTTGCCTCATACAAGCTCACTAATGACACCATATAGAGGCGTTAGGTATCATTTGAAAGAGTACTCCACATGTGCCCCTAAGAACTCAAAGTAGTTGTTCAACCTTCGTCATGCGTCATTATGTAACGCAATTGAACGAGCATTTGGTGTCCTAAAAAAGAGGTTTCCTATCATTAGAAGTACAGCAGAACCATTTTACTCTTGTCAAACACAGTCAGACATCTTTTTGGCATGTTGCATTTTACACAACTTTTTACTGGAGGAAGATCGTGACAAAGATTTTGAAGATGAAGTCTTACATGAGGTGTTAAATGAACCAGTAGAGGAAGAACGTCATAGTACTAGAGGTATGCGTGAGGGTAGTACTGAAGCAAACCAATTAAGGAACTCAACTGCAAATCAAATGTGGACTAACTATTTGATGTTACAAGAAGATGAAATAGATATGTCAAATTAGTTTTAGAATAGTACATCATAGTAGTTTGTTTTGACATTGTATTGATGATTGGTGTTTGAAATTATTTATGTTAGTTGCTTTTTTGTATTATTAAATATTATTACATTTACCAATTGCAGGTTTTTAATTGTTCTAACAATGTATTCTTGTTGAAATTTTATTATTAACTATTATTACATTTGTAGATCGCAATTCATCATGAGCAAACATGACGTCAGTGAAAAAGAAAACACGATGTGGACGGAAACTATGGATAATGCATTCATACAATCCATGATAACACAAGAGATCAATGGTTATCGGATTGGTGTAAATTTTACTTCACAAACATACAAAAATATGGTTGCGGAGCTTAGCACAAATTTTTCAAATGACTTTTACCAAAGCTCATTTTAAAAATCGTTTAAAGATGTTGAAACACCGTTTTTCTGCCTGGTATGATATGTTTCAGGGAACGTTATTAAGTGGGTTCTCATGGAATCCTGAAACTCAACTAATTGAAGCGGAGGATGAAGTCTGGCAAAAATTAATAGACGTAAGTGTTTTAATTATTTACTAGAATATTCAGATTATCGTCTGTAACACTAATTATTTTGATTTTGTTAAATAGTCACAGCCAAAAGTTGCAGCGTTGAAGACAAAGAAAGTCACAAACTATCATGAAATGCTAGAACAATTTGCAAAGGATAGGGCACCAGGTGGACAAGCTGAAACTGCTTAAGAAAGAAATTCCTGATTGCAGAAGGATGATGGCATTAACACAGAAACACCTCCACAACTGGATGAATTCATAGTTGCCAATGATGTAACTCTAGAGAGCCAATACAATCTTGATGATGATGTTCATGTGGTTGATCTTACGTCTTCTCTACCCGAGCAGTCTTCTAGTGCAAAGAAATATAAGAGTAGAAAAAAGAAAAATCGAATAAGAAGATGATGGTTTAACCTCAATGATTATGAATGGTGTTGGCAGCATAGCTAATGCTATTGCTGAAGGTAATAAAATTATTCAGGAAAACAATAAAATACTTGAAAGAGTTCATCATCGCGAGTACACAGGTGATGAAATTATTAAAGAATTGGAACCGATGGGTTTGGAACTTCAAGAAATACCACTGGCTTTCAATTATTTGGTGGAGAATCAAGCTAAAACGAGATCATTATTTAGTTGTTTTCCTAATATATGCTTGAGTTTGCTATGAGGTATGATGGGTTTAGGTAATTAAGGACTCAAGGATGCATTTATCTAGTAAAGTTTTTCTTGTTTGATAACTTAGTACATTTATGACCTTTTTATTTGTTTCTTGTTTATTTGTTTCTTTTTTGTTTCACCTTATCTGTTAAAGTTTTTCTTGTTTGATAACTTGGTTTCTTTATTTCCTCTTTTAATTTGTTATTTCTTATAGTGGTTCTGGCGTTATTTCACAGTTATTCGAATTTTTTGGTCAAACAGTATACCTATCTGAAGTGGTTCACTGTTTCATTGCTGGACCAGATGATTGAAGATTGGAATATGTTAAGTTGATGTGCGTGTGGTGGTATAGGTTTTTATGTATATTTTTAGCCCTTTTTACACGTTAGTCAAGTTTTAAATTTACAAAACACGATATTTTACTAACACCAAACACACATATGGGCAAGTGCACCCATCGTGAGCGTAGTATAGTGTTGGCAAGAAAACGAGGTCGTCCAAGGACACAAGAGCTTTTAGTACCGGTTTATCCTCAACGTCTAATCAAATCAAAAGTTTAGAAAAAGGTTTAAACTAGAAAATAAAAACTAAAAATGCTGAAAATAAAAATAAAAATAAAAACAGATAGACAAGATGAATCACTTGGATCCGACTCGCATTTAGTGTAACCTTTGATTATTTTCGCACTTTGCACTTTTCAAGAGATTATCTTAATTATAGTAGTAGGCCCCTCTTTTGAAGGTGACGTTACCCTCAACCCAGTAGTTTGAGTCAGCAAGGATACAATCCTAAAGGGTTGGATTATTGAAAGATAATTAGTTTAAGTTATTAATGCGTAATGTGGTAGGCCCCTCTTTTAAAGGTGACGTTACCCTCGGCTAAGTAGTTTGAGTCAGCATGGATACAATCCTAAGTAGCCGGGTTAAAGTTTTAATAGTAGCTTACATATGGGGGGGTCAAGGAGTTCGGACCCCCGCCATCCAATACCAGTGGGTATTGAAGGAGGTCTTACTAAAGTTGACCCAGGTCCTTTGTAACACCTCGTAAAATCACGTCCAATGATGTATTGACACGTGTAATAAACCCTAATGAAGTCAAATACTGAAAATTTAAGGGACTTATTTTTCGAAAAATCAAAAACTTTGATTATGAAAGGATTGGAAGTGTTAGCATACCTAAAATAAGTTTCTAAATAACCTCTCATGATGATTATATTTACAAATGAGCCACTTGTCGATCAAGTGTAGCCATTTACGGAATAAGTTGAAAGTTTGCACAATAAAGGGTTAAAAGCGTCAACATGTTAATTCTGACCTCTGAGTGACCTTTTAACAAACCGGGAGCTTCATGATATTTGATTATACTCTCGGGAATGCCAATTATTGGCCAACTAAGGCTTTTATGCCTATAAGTAAAGTTACGCGCAACTTTGCAAATTAGAGGGGCTAAAAGTGTCAATATGTTTAAATGTACCTCTGAATGACCTTTTAGCGAACCCGAAGCATCGTGATGTTTAATAATACTTTCAAGAATGCCTAATATGGATTATATGAGGCTTCAATGCTATTAAATGATAAGATGCGCAAGTTTGCGTAATAGAGGGGCCTAAAGCGTCAACTTTTGAATCTACGCCTTTCGGTGATCATTTAAGCGAAAGGGAATACAGTAATATTTAATTATATGCTTGGGAATGCCCATTATGGGCTATGGAAGGCTTGGATATCAATAAACGACATTCCGCGCTACTTTGCGCAATTAAAGGACTATTAGCGTCAAACTGCAAAAGTATGTCAATTCGTAGGGTATCGGACCTTCCAGAATATGACCATGAGTTAAACATACCCTATTTATTCTTTATATAGCTTAGATATAGGCTTGGAGGTGTTTGGTGCGCAAAAATAAACTTTTACGTCATGCAGAGACTAAAAGTGTCAAAAAGTGCACAAGTTTGCATTTTCGCGCATATCTTGCATTCTGAATATATCCGGACACCCAAAAATTTATGTAAGCACTAAAATATTTTATTTTAGTGATTGGCTTGATAAAATTCCATTCGTCGCGTAATTTGGTTAGTTTTTCGCGTCCGTCCGTGTTTCGTCGTAATTAACCGAACAACGTGACTGTACGACCAAACGAACCGGCATCCGGCATATTTTTGAGCATGTTTCATGTTCCCCATACTTAGTCATCATTGTAGAGCCTTAAAAATGGTTTAACGGGCCTTACATATGTCAGAAATGGCAATTAGCAAGTGCAGGGGCCTGATATGTCAATAATGAAAGTTCTGGTATATTGTACTAGTCTTACGGACCGTATATCTGGTCCTTTACGGACCATATGCAGTGCCCAGCTCCAGAAAATTAAAAACCAGCTTTGATTTTACTCTTTGTCTCACATACTTGATTCTATGGGCTGAATTTGGAACAACCATGGTTTTCTAAAACAAGGGGCATACTTGTAGGGCTGAGATCGAATCCTGTTTACCGAGGAACGATCCTAACGGCTCTCAAAATCCTATAAATACCCCTTTGATTTTGGGTTTCACTTGCACCATTCTTTCTTTTCTGATTTGCTCTGAATTCTTTGAGGGTCTTGAGCTTCTTGAGAACCTCTTTCAGTCCTTTGGACTCTTGAAAGTGATCCCTTCATGCTTAGTTTAATTATTTAGCGTTTTAAACCGAAAAGTTAAGCGTTATCGATAAACGCTTTGACTTTTAAACGGTTGAGTCATTGTTCGCAACGAACATGGCTACGTGACCGTAATTAGGTAGGTGTTTAACCCTCACAAGGGCACCTCCTAATTACCACGTTTACTTAGTTTAATTGTCGGGTCAAATAAAAGTCAAACGGGTTAGTTTTAAATAAAATACATAACTATTAATATAAAAGTCATAAAATCAGTTTCTCACTTTAATAACTTGGTAAATATTAGTTGAACATGCCTAAGCATGATTCAACCCGACAATTCTAAGTATAGGCTCGGCTCGGAACCGAGAGTCGCAAAAGTTGACTTTTGTTTTGACTTTCAGTTCTGACCCGATTTAGCTTAGTTTAGATATGCCTTAGGATTCCATTAGGACCATATTATAAGTTAGTATAACCCTCCAAGGTTATACAACTTGGTTCCATAGAAATCCTAGTTCATGCATGTTTCCTTTAAATGCCTAAATGTTGACCGTTATGCCTTTTGACCCTAAAACGAGAATTTTGAAAATGTGAGAGGACAATAATCTTTATTACTGATTTATAAACTTGTCCCTAAAATTTGACATCAGTTTGAGGTCTAGATTAGGAGTTATGCTCATTAGCGTAAAATGAAAAGCTTTTATTAATTAAACGGCATAATTAGCATATATCTTATCTAAACCCAATTTTTGATACCAAACTTTTTACCTACTGATATAAAATAATATTTTGGGATTTTTAGAGATTTTTATTTATTTTTAGGCTGAGCATAACATAGGGTTCTAAGCTTGATTCGGTAGTTGTCGGTTTTGCCCTTTTGGGCTATAAAATGAGTTTTACAAATCCTTTTGATGCCAAACCTTTTTCTACTGATCTAATATGATAAATAAAATATTTTGAGCCTTCTGGAATAATAAAAACATCAGCTTTCCTTTGAAAACCCGGAAATGGCTCCAAATCGCCCTTTTAAGCGTTTTTAACGCATAATATGTATCAAAACTATTTTAAACATATAAGGGTTGATGCCTACTGATATATTCAGTAAATTTTTATATTTTAACAGTAAGGAAAAGTTTTAAACTCAGGTTTTCAGTTTTGACCTTTTTAGCCTATGTGAAATTACCAAAATGCCCATACGGTGCATAGTATGGTTATAATTAATAAATTTCACATATATATGATACCCTACTGTTATAACTTATTAAATTAAGTATATTTACTGATTAAATCGGACCTGTAACTCAGAATAATATTTAATCTCTCTTATAACCTTTAAAATGACCAAAATACCACTACGGGGCATAAATTGGTTTTAAATTCGTTTTGGGCATAACGGAAGGTATCCTACTGATATCACAACATATTTAAGGCATATTAACTTAGGAAACCTATTCATGATTCTTTTGGTTACCCATTACGCACTTTTCGCGTTCGGATCGGTTTATGTAACTAGTTTGCATAAATTAGCCGAAACGGGTCAAACTTATCATTTTTATCTCAAAATCCAGAATGTGTTTAGTTTACCCATATTAAACAAGTATACAAGCTTGTCGGGTCTAAACCACATTCTAATCCGGTTCTCGCTTAATCATGCGTTTTGAACCGTATCCTCCTTTAAAACTAACCGGTCTAAGCATAGGCTTAATTAAGACCCGTTAGGAATCTAATAGGTTATTAAAAACCTTCGTTCCAGATTTAGGAGCCCAGTAAAAGCTACCTGTACTTGGTTGGTGGTATACGGCTGGGATAAATTGTATAAATTTGCTCAGGTAAATACTTTTAACTTATTTTCCCTATACGGGCTTGGGGTACGGTATATAAAATACCGATTGGTCGGGCATTGAATCTTTAACCAAATGAAGGTTAAATCATTAAAATGACCTGTTTAAATTGTTTTGTTTACTTAAAGCCTTTGGGGGGTTAATGACCATGTCCCGGATATCCTTGGCATCATTTTAAGAAATGGCCACGACCTAAGCACGCCGGTGTAGGCGTACACCCGTTAGTGCATAAATAATTAATAAGGTATAACCGCCGGTTTCGGGATTAACCGCTGCGGGACTATATCATGTGGTGTGTCTATTGATCTTTAACCCGGTGTAAACCCGGGCTACTGAACGCATAAGAAACATGTGATTCTTTTACAAGTATTATATACAAATAACTATCCCAAGTTATAAAAAGTTTTGTGCCGTTTGCACTCAAATCAATTTTCTAAAACATTTTCAAAATGAGTCAGTTAAATTGTATTTACCAGTGTAAACTGACGTATTTTCCAAAAAAAAGGCTAAGTGCAGGTACTAATTGGAATAGGCTAGCTACTCCTAGCATCAATAAAGAGTCTCGCAAGCTTAAGATGCCTAAAGTCTGTTGAACAATGTTTCATTCTATCTTTGATCCGCCTGTGGATCCTTTACTTTCCGCTTGTAATACTTTGATATTACTTTATATCGGATTGTAATATATTTATCTTTTGCTTCCGCTGTGCATTTAAATTGTGTTGTTTGACTATGATGATATCAACTACGTCACGATACTCCCCACTGGGCCCACCGGTAATACGTGGAAATATCGGGGTGTGACATCCTTGCAGGATCTATACACTGAACAAGGAAAGATTCTTACCAAACCATTCCCTTAACCCCTGACCAGGTAGCCAACCTATCTCCATATAGACCGTGGAGATATGAATGGTGAAAATCTTTTATTTTATATAGACAGTAAAATAATGCCAAGACACCACGGACAAATGATAAGGAAGATTCACCTTCAACATAAGAAACTAGTTATTAAAGTCATTAATACATAACCAAATAAAAAGTGCGAAAAGATTAAAAATAAAAAGTATTACACTAAACACTTGTCTTCACCAAGTGATGTAAGAGACTTAGGCAAACATGGCCTTTGATTGTCAAGAACTCTTACGATCAATCTTGGATCCCGAGACTACTCACACACTCTATGATGAATGATGGATGATGGTGGTGGATGTGGGTTGTGATGGTGGTGGTGGGTGGGTGAAGTGTGAGAGAGGTGGTTTGCCAAGGGATGAGTTGCAAGTGAGCCAAGCACCCCTATTTATAGCCTTCACAGAAGCCCGGACACGGCCCCGTGTCCATTCGGCACGGCCCCGTGTCCACCCATCTTCTCTTTCTTCATTAAATGCAGTTTTTCTGCATTAGTTGACCACGCCCCCGTGTCCGCTGGGCACGACACCGTGTGTAGAAGCGTATCTGTACTATCCATATTTGCCTAGATTCTGCGAATATTAGAGTTGACCACGACCCCGTGTCCACTGGACACGCCCCCGTGGTGGGTGATAGAAGCTTCTACAACTTTGTCTTTTCTGCAGACACTTGGGCACGCCCCCGTGCTCATTGATCACGGGGCATGTTCAGCCTTCTGTTCTCTTGCTTTTGCTTGGGAGGATGTTGTCGAGGGGTCGGGCATGCCACGTTTATTCCTTTTCTTGTATTTATGTTAGATTTAGCTGCCTTTTTGCTTCTTTTGTTCATTTGAGCTCATTTAATCCTGAAAATACAAAAGGAAGACAAAAACACACTTTTTCCAACATTAGTACTAAAAAATGGTTAATTTTATGCCACATTTGATGTAATTTATATGTTACATTTTGCACACATCATAAGTGAAATGCAAGGAATTTCTTGGAATGTGTTATGTTATGAGACTGTTAAATTAATCATTTCGGTTAGATTCAATTAGTATAATTTCTTTTGAAACTTCAAGATCCTTGTAAAAACGTACTCTTGTTACTAATGTTGTTATTTTTTCACACAGTTAATACAGGTCTAGTCCATGTTATGGTTTTTTTTTCATAATTTTCGGTTTCAGGTCGGTTCATGTGACAACCCGAGAATTCAAGGCCTTTCCTTTACACATCACCGGTGTCACAATCTCGTTTTCTCAATTCATTTTACGTTGTATCTTGTGTACGATATTTGGTTGACTAAAGTATTGTTACGTGTGGTGTCACACCCCAACCGATGGCGGAATCATCGGGGCATGGCACTGAGCGAAACAGATTGTCCAGAAGTTTCCATAACAACTATCATTACCATTCAATTTATGTAACCCGTCCCATACCGTGCCTCAAATGGCAAAACAAATTATTACAAATAACATCTAGTCAAATATTTTGTTCCGATAACTCAGATTTAAATAAAATCAAATAAATATTGTTCAAATGCTCCTACAGACCCGGTCGGACAAGATCTACAGACAACTATGCTCTAGACGCTTGTTCCTGACAGACAACTATTTGTTGGGGGCCTCTAGAGCTTTATTCTAGCCTCGCTTTCCTAGCAAGCAAACATCTTAAACACCTGTCACATACGTTAAAATACAGCCAATACATAAATGTAAAGGTGAGCATACAAGTTTGATAATAGCATATAGAGTTCGAAATAGTTTACGTATAACCAGCACGTACACAGAGGAAAACGAAGCATGTTAATTATCGACATGGATCTATCGATACCAATGACTGCGGGTTGACTGTCCGAGACAGTTCGCAATACATGATTACCACCGTAATCCATGCAAGTAATTGTCCTTAACAACCCCCGTGTTGAACGGGTGCTGAGTCCAAACTGTAGTACTACGTCGTTAAGGCAGGTAGACAGCATTCCACGTGTAAACACAATCAACAAGCATTCATTTAGTCACGTAATACATGCATATTGGTTAGCGTTTAAATAACTTGAGTAGTGTGATCAACTGTGTTTTGATATAAGTAACGTATGTAACACCCAAAAGTGCTAAAAGCAAAAAGGGATCGAGTATACTCACAACGATTGATTGATGGATTGAAGGGAGCACTTGAGAGTAGGGTTAGCCTGAACAGTTCGATAGCATAACGATTAATACATGTAAAATGGAGACAAGTGTAAGTGGGTCGAACAGCCTGGTCGATCGAACAGCAAGTTCGATTGAACGGGTTGTTCGTTCGGCTGGACAGCCCGTTCGGACAGTCTGTTCGATCGGCCGGTAGGCTCGATCGGCTGGACTGTTTGAGTGGATTGTTTCTTCCTTTGAGTAGGATGTGTTTGTGTATGATGGCTTGACCTTTTGAAGTTTTCGTTGTAGTATTTGAGTACACTGAAGTGTCCTTACCTTTCAGGTCGATCGATCAAACGGCCTGTTCGATCGGCCGGCTTAACCGATCGGTTAGGAACCTCAAAAGTGAGTCCTCAGCTGGGGGTCACTTGTTCGATCGAACAGCCTGTTCGATCGGGTGGCACTCCGTACTACTACGAGTTGTAAATCGATTAAGGGTTGAAGCATAGTATCTCATGATTCGATGAGTAATGTTATCAAACAGCTCGTTCGATCGAACATCACCTCGTTCAATACTCTACTTCATGAAATTGTCAAAGTGTGGGGCCACTTGCTAGCTGATCGGCTGGCCTTGTCGATCGGCTGACATGTCCGATCGGTTGGGCTGTCCGTTCGGACAGCCTAACCGTTCGGTCAGCATCCTGACCTGGTCGGCCTGTTCGTTTAACACTTGGCTGTTTTGGGTTATTTGACGTTATTTCGAGGTAGTTTGACCACGAGCTAAACCATGGAACTTTTGTTCTTACTTGTTTCCCCTGCTCGGACAGGAATCACCCAAGTCCGGCCGGTAAACTGTTCGGAACTGTAGTTTGATGTTTAACCCGAAGTCGGTGAACCTCGTAGATGGAATCCGAATCTTGAACCACTCATCCACTAGAATGATTGGTGAGTCGGCTCAAGATCCGTTTCTACCGGTTTGAAGGCATAGAGGGTAAAAGAGTTGAAAGAAAGTTGGAAATCCTTCTTTCAATCCTCTACATCATGTAAATGTTTAGATCTGTGATAGATCTTAGCTTGTTTATGTGGAAATCGGTTAGATCCGAGCTATTCATGGTGGATTGAGGCCAAAACATGATGTTCTTGAAGAACACCATGATGACATCATCCTAGAATGCTTAGATCTTGATGATTTCACGGTTAGAAATCAAGATTTGAAAGATAGAAAGGTGTGAGAGTGTGCATTGATCAAGAAAGTACAAGATTTAGGATGAAAGCTTACCGAAATCGGAAGAAATCTGAGAAAAGAAGGGGAGCACGAGCTGGTCGGTCAGAGAGTTTCCAAAAGTGGAAAGAATGACAATGACAACCCTATTTATAGGCTTCCCAAATAGGAAAGGGCTGGCCGATCGGCCAGGCATCCCTATCGGACAGCCTGCTCGATCGGACAGTCCGTTCGATCGGTTGGGTTGTTCGATCGGCTGGGCTCGGCTGACAGCCTGATCGATCCACAGCCTGGTTCGAGTGTTCGGTGCGACGATTTTTGATATTTCGATTTCGATTGAAGACGATATGAGTACGATAGAGTTTCCTATTCGAATTACTTTCAGCCCCAATCACTATATCTAACATACAATCATCTATATTTCACACTATTCCTACGTTACCATTCGTTATAATTCGATTTTGATTGCATTCGATTTTGAGTTTCGAGTTTCGATTCGAGTTTCGATTGATTCGATTGATCACCACATAAACATATAGTAAACTGATGCGTGTTAGTGTATATATGTTTTTAGATATATATTTAAGCCCTTTTTACACTTTTAGCCAAGTTTTAAATTTATAAAACACGATATTTACTAACACTAAGCACACATATGGGCAAGTGCACCCATCGTGGACGTAGTATAGTGTTGGTAAGATACCGAGGTCGTCCAAGGACACAAGAGCTTTTAATACCGGTTTATCCTCAACGTCTAATCAAATTAAAAAGTTAGAAAAATGTTTTAAACTAAGAAAAATAAAAACTAACTAAATGCTGAAAAATAAAAATAAAATAAAAACAGATAGACAAGATGAATCACTTGGATCCGACACGTGTATTAGTATAACCTTTGATTATTTTCGCACTTTTGCACTTGTTTAAGAGATTATCTTAGTTATTGTAGTAGGCCCCTTTTTCGAAGGCGACGTTACCCTCAACCCAGTAGTTTGAGTCAGCAAGGATACAATCCTAAAGGGTCGGATTATTGAAAGATAATGAATTAAGTTATTAATGCAAATT